>NC_064413.1:5050000-5280000 GCF_023375975.1 Astyanax mexicanus
CTAAGGTAAAACTAAGAGAAATTGCACTGCTTAAGTAAATTTACAATTTTTATTTATTAAATAAATATTTTCAAATTGTAATTTTGTAATTCATTTTGGGAAAAATACATGTATGCTACATCATTTATTCAGTGGCCAGAAAAAAAAGTTTTTCAGTGCATCTCTAATGAACTTGGTAAATGTTGGCAAACGTTTTCAGGTGAATTTTTGAACTGTAAAATAAAGATCTCAGGTACTCACAGTTTCTGTGTGTGTTTTGACGTGGGACTGCAGCTTGTACTTGTCAGGAGTGCAGTACTCACACCCTTCTAAAGGACACTTGAGGAGGATGTTGCTGTGTTTTTGGATGACATGCCGCTTCAAACAGTTTTTGGTGATGGAGGAGTAGCTGCACTGGGAGCAGTAGTGCAGGTGCTCACGAGTGTGTGTTCGCACGTGCATGTTATAGTGCACCTGATACCAGAAGAGCTTACCTGTCAAGGGAGGACCAAAAACATGAGGCGTTTAAAGCCGAGAAGAAAAAGGGTCCCACTTTATAATAAGTGTCTCTAATAACTGTGTAGTTACACGTTAACAACCATGTAATAACAGTGTAATAACTACAGGGAAAGCATGCATTGTTGCAGATTAATTACAGTAGTATAGGTTATCTTCCCAAAATGAAAAGTAAATAATGATTTTGAGTATTTAAAAACAATCACAGCCCAAATTACTCCTGTTGGAGGTGTCAACACTTGTGAAGAAAAAATATATTTAAATTATGCTGAAGTAGTTCTGTACTTAAATTATGTTATTTTGAAACCACTAATTTGTACTATATTACAACTTATTTGAAAAAAAAAATGTTTTTGTAATTTGCATTACATTTATATTGAGTATACTAGTCATATGCTTTTTTTTTTACCACTATTTAATACAATGTAAGTATATTTGTGTAAGCTGTCCAACTGAACATTAAAAACATTAAATGTGTGATTAAAGTATAGATTTAACATCTAAAGTAAAGTTTTAACACATAATATGTTCATCAGCACAGATTAAATTTTTATAAGCAACACAAAAATTGTGTTTTAACTGGTCCCCTATAAAACACTTAGTAAAAGTATAGTTTTATCCAAAAAAGCAGCTTTTTATAATAATAGTAAATATATGTTTTTATTGCGCACATCATCGGTATAAAAATGAACACAGCCAAATAAAGTAAATTTTGAAGAAAAAAAAAGTATACTAAAATACTGATTAAATAGGTACAAATTATAAGGACAAAAAGTATACTTTAATTATTCAACATATAGTTCAAGTACATTATTTTTTCATTTAAATATACAACTTTTTCACAAGTACAAATACTTTGTTACCTTAGTTAAGCAGAAATGTTGGTTATCTATACTTTACTGAAGTAATAATCATTTATTTAGATGACTTTTTACTTTTATTCCTTACATTTTGTGCACTCTACGGCTCTACCTTACCTTTTGTCCTTAATGGTGTAATTTTTTCCCCTTACATTACTTTTACTTTTATACTTTTATTCTAGTTTTGAAACCAGTAAAAAAGTACACTTTTACTTAAAGAGTAAAAAGCTTGAGTTGATACTTTTTCAACTTCCACAGAAGTATTTTAAACCCTAGTATCTACAATATACTTCTACCTACAATAATGAGTAATGGATGTGTATACGTTTCACACCTTTTAACTTTTATATGTGAAAACTCCGTACTATACGACAGGTGTAATTACACTTGCTCGATTACACACAAGGGAAAATTGACGTTGGCACATGTGCAATTACATAACATTTGTACCCATGCGCTTGGTAATTCACCAGACGTTACACTGTTATTACATGGATGGTCTGTACACAAGTATCAAAGGCACTTAACGAAACGAAAATGTTACACAGATATCAAAAAAATTGAGATGATTGAGAAGGTCTAAAATTACCACAGTATTCGCACTCCAGGTCTCCGTAAATCTTGCGTATCCTCTCAAAGATGTCCATGTTTAGCTGCCTTTTTTGCATTTGGTCTAAAATCTGCATGAACGCTGATTTTTCCTCTTGATGTGTGGTGGCCAAGTCCTCCGCACCACTAGAGGCAGTGTTGCTCGGAGTGACGTGGGTTTCTTCTATCTCATTTTGAGCGACTGGTGCGTCACCACTGTCTGTAGACAACATCTGCTGGGTTGATGTTGTTTGAGTTTCAGTTATGGGAGTATGCGAAGTCAATGCTACATTTTCTGCATCTTCATTTGGATTGTCAAACCCTGGAGTTACACTGGAGTCCATGTTTGGTAAACTGCCTTGGGGTTGATTTTCATGTGTCTGGGTTTCAACGGTCTCAATTATTTGGCAACTGGTGTCAATGTCTGTTGATGCTATATCTTCCTGGGTCTCCTGTTCTAATGTGTCGGCTGCAATTTCTGTAGGTAAGCCTTCAGGACATTCAGCGTCGTCTTCTTGTTCTTCTTCTACGTCCGTGATGAGCACCTCTTGAACGTTAAGGAGAGATAACTCTTTCGTAATGTCCAGCTCCTCCTGTTTTACAATGTCCTGCTGGATGTCGTCTCCAGGTTTCAGCAGGCAGAAACTGTTCTTGATTGAATCTGAGAACGCCGTGGTCTCGTCCACTTCAGGGTGGGACTGCTGGAAGTGGGACTTGAGGCGCACCGAACTGACAAACCTCTGCAGGCAGATGGCGCACACATAGACGAAGGGATGCTTCCGGATATGAGCCTGCAGAGCCTGGAACTTGGTGGAGCCGTGGTCGCACAGCTCGCAGCCGAACGGTCTCTTGCTGCCGTGCACCATGAGGTGACGGTCGCGGTCCAGCTCGTTCTTGAACTTGCGGTCGCATATCTGACAGTCGTACAGAAGCTGCCTCTTGCCCTCTCTGGTCTGTAGTCTGTACTCATCATAGGACTCTTTAACCTTCTCATCTTCCAGGTCGTGACTCTCGCGAATGTGCTTCAGCAAGTTCTTCACATCCGAGTACTTCTTCTTGCAGAAGCGGCAGTACTGCTTTACCTTCTTGTGCACCCGCTCCACGTGGACCTTGAGGTGGCCCTTGCTGAGGCAGCTGAAGGAGCAGTGCTCGCAGCTGAACTTCTCTCCAGTGTGCTTCCTCATGTGAACGCTGAGGTTGGCCTTGATGGTGCTGGCGTAGTCGCACTGGGGGCATTTAAATGGCTTCTCGTTGGTGTGAATCCGTAAGTGGGCTTGGAGCGAGTGCTTGAACTTGAAGACCTTGTTGCAGTATTCACAGGTGAAGATTTTCAGCTGTGTTTGACCTAACCTGTGAGTAAAAGTACCTAGTTTAGTAGCAGATTATATACAATACACACAGCATGGTCACTGCTTAAATATTTTTTTGGACCACTCATAGCTTTGGTTCTGGCTGCATTCGCTGTGGCATTGTTTCGACAAGCTTCCGCAGTGTGAAAAGATTTATTTTTAATTTATTTCAATCCAGTGTGGCATAAATTTTAAACCAAGATATTGCAGCATTGATGATGGTAAGCCCTCTGGCAATTTATTGTAATTGTAAACATCACATTAATAATTGCAGAGAGTAACACATAATTTTGAAGTAACTTAGAAACTGCACCTGTTAGATTTGAGAGGAACCTCGTAAGCAGCTTGCTGGATGGCGTATTCCTGATAACCCTTCTTCGGTTCTGGTACTTGGGAGCTGGCGGTGGTCTCTGGTGGGATAACTGCCTCGGCTGGTGCAGCCTCTATTGGAACTATTTTTGTGGCACCTGAAGCAAAGCAAAACCTTCAGTGGATTTTTTTTCTTAATTTTATTTCAAATTTTTCCCATTTTCTTCCCAATTTACAATTACCCAATTACCCAACCCACTCATTAGGACTCCCCCTATCACTAGTGATGCCCCAACACACAAGGAGGGTGAAGACTAACACATGCTTCCTCCGATACATGTGAATCAGTCACCGCTTCTTTTCGAGCTGCTGCTGATGCAGTATTGCCGAGCAGCATCACAGCGCGCCTGGAGGAAAGTGCAGCGACTCGGTTCCGGTACATCAGCTCACAGACGCCCTGTGCTGTGGACATCACCCTAGGAGTGATGTGGGGAGAGAGCACCAATTGTGCTCCCTCTGAGCGCCGGAAGCTTGATGGCAAAGCTGCATGATCGGGGGTTCCAACCTGCGACCTCCCGCTCATAGTGGCAGCGCTTTAGACTGCTGGACCACTCGGCGCCTCTTTCAGTGGATTTTGAAACAATTTCTACTATAAATCTCTACTGTACAAAAACAAGACTTTTGCAACTGGTAGCCCACTCAACCCACCAAAAAATATTTGCGCCCCACATAAATATCCAATGAATCATTTAAAATTCAAACCAATGCAGCACAAAACAAAACAATGTATGTACTATGCATTGAACTGATTAATTGGCTCAAACTACCAAATTGTTTTCAAAAAAATTTCATTGAAAATGTATTGATACAATAATTTAAAAATTGTTTTACTCAGATTCCTAAATATTTCTAATAACGCTAATAAAACACTAATATAGTGGTCTAAAGCACTGCCACTATGATCAGGAGAACACTTTTCCCTCATTACTCCAAATGGTGATGTGGATCAGCACAAGGCGTCTGTGAGCTGATGTATCGGAACCGATTCGCTGCGCTATCCTCCGAGTGCGCTGTGATGCATCAGCAGTAGTTCAAAAAGAGGTGGTGACTGACTTCACATGTATTTCAGAGGAGGCATGTGCTAGTCTTTCCCCTCCTTGTGTTGTATTATCACTAGTGGTAGGGGATATACAGCTAAGTAGCTAGGTAGGACAATTGGTCTAGCAAAACAGGAAGAAAATAGGAAAACTTTTAAGGCAGAATGCTTTCAAATGCTGCATTGATTATCTCACCAGGAATGGCTTCATGAGCTGCAAGGACAACACTGACGATGGGGTTTTTGGTGCAGTTTGTCGACTCCGGGTCTTTTACGTTAGAAGCCTTATCTGTTCTCATTGTTCTCGCCTTCTTTGGTGTAGATCTTACGTCATCTTCTCCATCATCTTTCTTACCAGCATCGGGATTGTGACCTGGAGAACAAAGTGTTAACTTTATGAAATCCTGTGGAGACTTTCACATCTATATTGTTTGGTCTAAAATGAAATAGCTGAGATAGTGAAGAGAGCCACGAACCATGGTCTGGATCCAGAAGACCAAAATTTGGTAAGACCAATAGATTACAGACTTTCAGAACAGTACAGGAAATTAAACAATAGAACATTTAACAATAGAAGAAGAAAAACAACCAGTGTTGAGCTGAAATTAGACTTCCCTTTGCATGCCTCTTCGTCATGCAGCATTGTAGGCAAAACAGATTACAATGGTGACAATGGTGTGTACTGCTGTATCTACTGTAACTGTAGATTAACTCCATTTGATTATTCCCTATTTACAACACGGCAGCCAATCATGCACAGCATACTCTCAACCGGAAAATGCAAACAACTGATCCCCTGTCGAACTCTCTGTGCTGGGTTGGGCACTAAGGCACTGACCTAGGATTATAGAATTATAATCCATAAAAGGACATACACACATTTATACATACTGAAACTCACATATCAGGCCAATTTTGAGAATCCGAGTTTTCTGGGCAATTTAGAGTATTCAGGTTAAAAGTGTATCTGTTGGAGCAGTTCTAGTTGTAAACTCTCCTACCGTGGTTCTCCTCCTCGTCCGCAGCTTCTTTAAGTCCTGCAAAACAGATGTGTTTGGAAATTTGTCGTTTGTTGCTGAACTTGCGATGGCATTTCTTGCACTCCAAACCAGTGTCATCTTCGTTTTGCTGTTCGGCCGCAGATTCTGGCTGAGCGGCCGGCGTCTCTTTCTTTGGCTGACTGGAAGCTTTATTCGTCCTGACTTTGTCTGCTTGGACTTTCTTGGTTGAACCTTTTGGTCTGCCGCGTTTCCTTTTCACAACACCGTCTACGAAAAGAAAAAAGTGGCTTTTCTGTATTAATGGAAGAGAGAAATCTACTAGTTTGCTGGTTGAATTTTTGACCTAAATCATTTAATTATTCTTGTTATTGAATCTAAATATCTGATATTTGCCTACCTGCAGGTTGTGCTTGTGGTGACTGTAATGGCTTGAGTGGAATAATGACTTCCTCAGCATCATCCCCCTCCTTGGTGTGGTTCTCAAGGACGTGAGACAGGAGCAGCGACTTATTAGGTGAGAACAGGTTGCATATTTTGCACATGAAGACCGAAGGACCATCTGTAAACACAACAGCAGCAAATGTAATCACATACACTAAGCTTAGGTTAAATGTGTTATTGTTTTTAAAAATTCAGACTTTATTTAAAATAATAATTAAAATTCT
Source organism: Astyanax mexicanus (assembly GCF_023375975.1). Taxonomy (NCBI): domain Eukaryota; kingdom Metazoa; phylum Chordata; class Actinopteri; order Characiformes; family Acestrorhamphidae; genus Astyanax; species Astyanax mexicanus. Next base: position 5,056,364 of record NC_064413.1, read on the forward strand.
GGCTAAATGTGGGAAGGCCTTCTGGTCAGTTTTTTAGAGATAGTATAGTAATAAACTAAATGTACTTCACTACTGTACTAAAATGATGTATCTGTATCTACTGGAGTATTATTTTTGTTTCACTACTGTACTTCAGTACTAAAATACTCTATCTGTACTTTACTGGAGTATTAATTTTACTTTACTACTGTATACTTAAGTACTAAAATGCTGTATCTGTATCTACTGGAGTATTATTTTTAGTTCACTACTGTAATTAAGTACTAAAATACTATATCTGTATCTACTGGAGTATTATTTTTACTTCAGTACTTAGTACTTAAGTAATAAAATGCTGTCTCTGTATCTACTGGTGTATTATTTTTACTTTGCTACTATATTTAAATATTAAAATACTCTATCTTCATGCTTTTCTTTGCTGACCACTTTTATGGAGATGCGGATTTCATTTTCCAGCAGGACTTGTCACACTGCCAAACGTACCAGTTGGGCTAATATTATATTACTTTATAATATAGTATTACTTTCTGAGATACTGATTTTTGGGTTTTCATTGGCTTTAACCCATAATCTTCAACAATTAAACAAATAAACGCTTAAAATAGATCACTCTGTGTGTAATACATTATATATAATTATATATGAGCTTCACATTTTGAACTGAGTTACTGAAATAAAGTAACTTTTTAATAATATTTTATTTTTTTAGAGATGCAATAGTAAACAATATGCAGATTATGGAGAAGCAGCCAGTATAAAGCTCTTAAAATGCACCCAGTGCTGCTCAGTTCACGTAATTAAAGTTTGTTAAGGTGGAACGTGTGAAATTCGCGTGTTTTAGGGGTAAAGCTGTGATGTTTTGCTGGTGTGGTTTTCCCAGCAGAGAGAGTCCGCTGCTCAGCAAATCATCGGAATTGACTGTTTTCTGCCGAGCCTTGAGTTTCACTGCTTCTTATTCGACTATTCCGTTCCACCTTAAACAGTTCAGCGCCTCTGTTCTGGCGCTTCAGGAGCCAGGCTGGAACTGCAGCGCTGTTTAAGGTGGACCGGATAAGTCTGATACTCCAGCTTCGCCTGTTTCTGCGCTCTGCGTTTCTAAACGCGCTGTTGTCGTTTTCCCGCTCCGCCTACCTGCTCGCGCACAGTCCATGCTTCAGAAATAAATCCGCGGCCCCCGCGCTGCAGAAACCGCCGCTAATCCCCGCTCTGAGCTGAAAACATCATTATTAAACAGCCTGATTATATTAAAATTACTGTAACTGCAGTAACTTCTGGCGAATCTGCGACATCACGTATGGCGGGTTGAATCTCCTTCTCGGAGCTGCGCAGGCTTGGGGGGTCTCTGCTCGGGGAGCGCGCCCCCCTGAGGCCTGGAGGGTTTAGTTCAGCAGATTTGTATTTGATAAAAAAATTTGAATATCACTGAAAAGTTCATTTATTTCAGTAATTCAGTTCAAAATGTGAAACTCATATATAATATAGATGTATTACACACAAAGTGATCTATTTTAAGTGTTTTTTTTTTAGTTAATTGTTGATGATTATGGCTTACAGCCTATGAAAACCCAAAAATCAGTGTCTCAGAAATTTTGAACAATATATAAGAGTATTGGTACTTTCAGCAGTGTGGGCAGTGTGCCAAGTCCTGCTGGAAAATGAAATCTACATCTTCATGAAAGTTGTCAGTAGCAGAGAGAAGCATGAAGTGCTGAAATATTTAGCAGGAAAACAGAACTGCACTGACTTTGGACTTGATATAACCCAGTGGATCAACACCAGCAGATGTTGAGACATGTCTCTCCAAACCATCACTGATTGGTGGAAACTTCACACTAGACCTCAAGCAGTTTGGACTGTGTGTCTCTCCACTCTTCCTCCAGACTCTGCTCCCTTGATTTACAAACGAAATGCAAAATTTACTGATGATCAGTGATGGTTTGGATGATTGTACATACTGTACATGACATGGCTCTCCAAACCATCAACGACCGTAGTAAATATAATATTATTTAATTAATGAATAAATGTAATTAAATATTGCATTTTAATCAGTATATTTTAAATATATTACTAACTAACCAGGCTAATTAATGCCAGCAAAAATGGGCAAAGTAATTGCGCTTACCCCGTTTACTTCTATGACCACAGAAACTCTTGAATACCTCTTGTTTACTTTTTATGTGCCCATATTGTTGGATTTTTTTTTCCATGAATAAAAAATATAGGCCACATCCAGAAATGAAATTGTTCAATCAAAATTTTTCCATTTCCACTCGATTGTTGTCGGTGGACAGGTGCGCACAAAGTGTAATCACGGAGCATGGCAGTGGAGAAATAGCTGTTTTATTAAGCGCGAGTTGATGACACTCAGAGATGTGGATCCCGATGGGAGTAAAATTACCAGAGGACCACGGAGTTCAGCAAAAACGGTAGATAATTCAGCCTGTAATTTCCTCAGAGGACGTCTGAGAAAAACACAGAAATAACACAGAAATAAAGTCACAGATTTTATTTATAAAATAAAAAATGACACCAGGACCCCCTAAGAAACTAATCTCATCCAGATAGGGCATAAGATACTGTTATTTGCACCCATCTTGAGTTAAGCTTAACATGGCATGTTGCTAACTCGTCAACAGTTTACGGATTAAGGTTTCCAGTTGGAACTTGCACTTGTGAAATTTAATTTCAAATAACATTTATCACTTTGCACTTTTTGGCTATGGTGTATTTGCTGTAGAATATGGGTACACCCCTTGTATTTGCTAGCTTTCTAACAGCATAATCTGCCTATGCTCTAAACACTTTTTGTGGAAAACACAGAGCTTCTTTGCAGTGACTGTGAGTTTTGTTTTTAAGTAAAGTAAAAGTAAAATGTACAAGAAAAAAAAATACTGTCAGGACCATCACCGTTTATATTATCTGTATTTTGTTGGATGCTAATTTTGCCCTTCCAGTGGGAGGGGATGAAATGTGACAGATGTTTTAGCACGGAGCCTTTAATGTGTATAAAGCTTTTTTCAGTATTTTGACTCAAAAGCTTGACGGATTGAACGTTTTCAGACCATTTTTTGCTTGTCCTTGAAGAAGTGTGCCCAGCACAGCAAAATAATATCTTAATAAAAACATCTTAAATCTAGTTAACATCTAATATTTGTCATTTATAGGATTATTTAATGTATTTGTGGTTTTCCCAGTAAAAAAGGTATACTAAAGAGCATTAAAAGTATGTTCAAATAAGGTAAAAAAAAAAAACAAAAAAACAAAAAAAACACTAAAGGTACATTTTCAATTTATTATACTATTAAGATGAATTTCCCTAAAATGTATTTTATTAAATTATATATTAATTCGTTATATTTGTTTTCCCAGTAGCAAGGTGTACACAATATGTGCATCAATATGCAAAGTAGTACCATTATAGTATACTTCAAGAGTATTAAAATTTACCTTAAAACACCTACCTAAATCTACTTAAGTTAGCAGAAAAATGTACTCAAAAGCACAATCTAGTATAGTAGTTGCCATTAATAGTTCCAAAATAGTACATTTAGTATGTATTTAAGTACATATTTTAATACTTTTATTTTAAATACTTTTAAAAAATATACTTAAATGAAGGTGTTAACTAAAGACCACCTTCTGTCATCAGATATTTGCCTCCTTAACATTACGCATTAGCTAGTTTTTTTTATCCAGATAAAAATAAATCCTTAAACTTATTGATAATAAATAATTAACTGCTAAACATCCATATCTCCAAAAATAAAAGAAATTATTATTTTTTTAAGTTTATTTTTATATTTTTTCTATCTTTCATGTAATTTCTATTCAACATATCAAAACCTACTCGTACATCAGATTTTCATCTTAGTACAAAATATAATCCAGATTCAATGCTTTTCTGCGTATTTCTTTTTTTTTTAATTAAAGGATAATATTAGGGATAATGGCTATAAAAAAAGTACATGACACAATAGTATTACTAGTTTAGAGCTTTTGACATTTCAGTGTAAATGCTATACCATTAAGAAAATTCAATTTTAATGATCCGTACCCTTTATTATTTATTTTTGTATTATTATTGTATACCCACAGTTCCCACTGTTTAAATAAAGTATATCAAGTAGTCGTGAATGTGTTTAATGCTTGTATGCAATTTATTGACATCTTACAGCACAGAATTTTTCACAAAAAACATGAATTATAAAAAGTTGGAGTCTGTCCAGCATCTGTGAGGTTCTCCAACCAGTCAAAGCAAACACCCTCCTCTCAGCCGTATTGACACACTAAAGCTGAGTGTAGGATGTTTACAGGGACTGCAGCTGGAATAGGTCCAGGGTTAGTAAAGTTGCTGTTGAACATTTATTTAAAAAAAAAACAAACAAAAAAAACTGGCTGCTCCGCATGACGGTCCTCTGTCTACACCACTATTTGCTCATGCTAAGCAAAATCTAGCAATACAGGTGAGATGTTTGTACTTCTACAGTGAAATGAAATGTATAACTCAAACGAACCCATGTTTGACATGTTCTGCTGACAATAGTCAAGATGGTTGTACTTTCGCAGTCAAATGGAGTGTTCTGTTGATTTGCCCATTTAAAATAACTCAAACTAACCCATGTTTGACATGTTTTGCTCATTGTTGAGATCTATTTCAGTTTTTGTTGAATTTAACAGATTATTGTCTCTCAAATATGATAACTTTGGTGCTGTGCAGAGACATTCAGAGGTTCAGGGTAAAAAAATATTAAATACATTTAATAAAAGGGCACTTTGGGGGCAGTAAAGGCACTAAGACGCAAACGGGCAGGTGCTCAAGCACCCTCCACCCCCTCCTCTGCACGTGCCTGGATAACTTCACAAAATAATTTATTTACTCTCATTTTTTTAGATGATGCCAAATTATGTTAGTCGTTTTGCAGTATTTCTATTCGCCCACTGATGTTTCACTTTTTCACAATGTAATTGTCCATTTGTCAGACCCATAAGGTAAAATAAAAGTAAGAAATATTTTGTTATAAATCTGCAGTTAATTTTCTATACTGATTAAATCTAAACATCTCTTCAATGCAAGTATTTTATGTGCCAATACTGATAGGTAGTATGGTGCTTTTTAGGAACATATGCTGCACAATATCAATATAATTGGGAGGGGGGGGGGCCTCAAAGTGGTCCAGTGGAACAGGAGATTGCTGGTTTGAATATCAGTCATGCCAGAGCTTCGAGAAACTGGCCTTGCTCTTAAGTGGCACTCTCCCCCTACATCACTCCAAAGGGTGATGTCGGTCAGCGCAGGCATCTGTTAGCTGATGTATCGGATCAGAGTTGCTGTGCTTTCCTCCGAGTGTGCTGTGATGCTACTAGGCAATGCTGAATCAGCAACAGTCGAAAAGAGACCATGGCTGACTTGACGTATTTTAGGCGGCATGTGCTAGTCTTTACCTTCCTAGTGTTGGGGCAAAACTAGTGATCTTCCTCCAGCCTACAGCTTGAGTTGTGTTATTTCACAATGTTATTGCAACTCTGTAGATGTGTGCATCACTAAATCTCATATTGTGATAATGATACAATTTTCAGAAATAATGTCAACATCACAACATCAATCACATCATATTGCCCACCACCAAACCAACTCTACAACGTCAATGCACTGATCCCAGGACAAGAGGTCATCAGTGGTCAGCAGCAGCAAACATCCAACTGAAAGCTCGACAGAGTTCTCACACAGCTTCCAGTCGGGGATGTTTACAGTCACGAACAACCAGTACAGTTCACACTGGGCAGCAGAAAGAGGAGAGAAAGAGAGGAGAAAGAGAAGAGGCACAAGCTGAGAGGGGAGAGGAGGAGGAGGGGGAGAGGGTGCATTATGGTGTGTTGGCCGCCCTCTAGAGTTCATATTACACCAGCAGAGCAAAACACCACCACCGCGCGCGTACACACACACACACACACACACAAAAAACAGAGCTGAAAGTTGAAACACCTTCCCTCCTCAGGTCAGGGACGTTAGGAAGCATCATTGTGTGCACCAAAACACTATCAGCTTTAGTTACGAACTTTACGTATCTGGAGCCAGTTTACTAGTAAAGTAGGGATACTATATATGTTTACGAAGACTTCTGAGAGAGAGAGGGAGAGAACGAAAACATACAAACAAAAACTTTTGGATAAAATGTCTAATTACTTTTACATATTGATTATAATTTGTTTGCATAGTTTCAAAATGTAGAATATTTTCTATTCTGTTCTACTCTAAACTCTAGAAATTGTTTATCTCTAAAAAAAGTTCTCCATTTATTTACTTTACTGAGAATACTGTTAAACATTGGTAACTAGAGGGGAAGGGAGAGACTGAGAAAGATGGAGAAAGAGACACTTTTGGTTAATTATATAGAGAGACAGAATAAGAGAGAGGAAGAGAGAGAAAGAAAGCGAGAGACAGACAAAACGAAAAAAAAGACGAGAGAGAGAGGAACAGAGAGAACGAAGAGAGAGAGAGAGAGAGAGAGAGAGAGAGAGAGAGAGAGAGAGAGAGAGAGAGAGAGAGAGAGAGAGAGAGAGAGAGAGAGAGGCAGCAGCAGCAGGTCAAGATCACAGCGTTAAAAGCCGAGCGCTGGTAAACAGCTAACCCACCGCTAGCTAACGGAGATAAACGGTTCGCTGTGAGCCGCCGTGTTTCGTTCAGACTGATTTTTAAGTATAAAAAACACTTTTTAAAGATCGTAAACACGGCGCGAGACAGTTATAGCGAAGCAGAGCGTCTAAAAAAGTCGAGTAAATGGGTGAAGAAGTTTGTTTTGGCTGCCGGACGCTAAGCGCCCGGAGAGAGCGGGTGTTTGTGTACCAGTCCTAAAGTTACGGGAGTATTAACCCGGGCTGGGGGAGCTGGTTTTCTCCGCGCGGACACTTTCCCCCCGGATACTGCACACTTTTAAAAGTGTCGGCTCGGGCTGAGGCGTCAAACTCGTCCCGCTGGTGACCCAAACAGATGATAGATAGCCCGCTGTGAGGCTACGGCTAACGGTAGCTCCGCTCGCGCTGACCGGAGCGAGGCGAGCCGCCGCGTCCTTGCCGCCGCCGGTACCTCGGCGTGTCGGAGCGTCCCGGTCACTCCAGCCCGAATAACTCCGCGTCGAGGCGGCCGCGCCGCTGCCCGCCCGCTGTCACCTCCTCCGGCTACTCGCAGCCGAGCGGCGCCAAACTCTCCGCCATTCTGAACGCCGCCTCCTTCCGTCTCCCTCCGTCTTTTAGTTTGACCTTTAGTTACCCGCCCGCACTCGACGCCAACGCTGACGTAATCGTCATGGCAACCTGAGCCCGCCTCGTGCGCGTTCACGAGAGGGGTCTGGGAAGGTGTCCTCCATCATAGAGTAGCATAGCAAAGTAAACATAGCAGGCATAAAAAAAAATCTGAAAAAAAAAATGAAGAGACCACTTTAGTTTCTGAATCAGTTTATCTAAGTTTGCTGTTTATAGGTTTATGTTTAATGTTAAATGAACATTGTTTTTTTATTCTATAAACTACAGACAACATTTCTCCCAAATTCCAAATAAAAAGAGTCATTTAAAAAACAAACGTTAATATCAGACAAATAAAACTTGAGTGAATATCAAAAGCACTTTTTAAAGAAAATGGAGAAAACATGGAACACTGTTGAACCTTCCAAGGAGTGGCTGACCAACCAAAATTATTCCAAAAGGGCATGGACAACTCATCCAGGAGGTCACAAAATAACCCAAAACAACATTTAAAGAACTGCAGGCAGTGTATATTTACAGCCCATGACTAGGCTTAATCACTGTCTGGAAAACTATGGGGCAGTTTTCCATACAGGGGAGGACAAGCCAAGTTGTAGATTTTACTTCCTTTGAATAGTGAATATTAATTTAAAAATGCTGTATAGTCCAAGATAGTGTAAGAATCTGCCCTAAAATCTTTAAACATTCTCGTGAATGGGGGTTGCACCCGTTACACAATATTTATAGGGAAATACTGCTAATAGAATAGGACTTTCTATAGCAGATACACATACGCGTATTGACACTATGCCTTATGCCAGGTGTGAGCTTGAATGGTGTAAAGCATTGAGCTGCTGTTGTAATTTTACTATATTGGGACAAAGAAACTCAGATTCATGAGTTTTTTTTTTCTGATTGGTTTCATATAGCAAGTTTGGTAAATTTTAGCTTCCAAACATGAAGATATAATGGATGTTAACAGTGTTCATGCTGACCGTGCAGAATATAATCACTAATCATTTATCATATAAATTATTCAGTAATATGCAGCCAGTTGGTAATTACCATCCGGGAAAATTAGCTTTTAGAATGTGGACTTTAAGACAGCCACTGTTCTCTGAACTACTAAAGATCACATCCACTAAAAGAAGACTGAAGAAGGGACTGTTTAATTCAGTAAATCCCTTAAACAACTAATCCTGATGATAATGATTTATCACTCTATTCATGCTTTAATGGAAACAAAGACCACAAAGTTCAAAGACATGTTTGTGTTTATTTATTAATCACTGCTTTAAAGACTGCATGTTTGTATAATTTAGTAAGTATTCTAAAATATTCTCCTCATTAAAACACAAAAAGTAACTGTTCTGAATATTGCCTTTGAATTCATGTTTTTATATTCTTTTTGCGTTTTATTCATTTGAGAAAAGAATATGTAGAATGCACACAATGAACACAGACACAGGCAATGACGATGTTGACTCTCTAGATTCTTTTCGAATTAGACAATTAGCAAGTTAATGTTTAAACTATGGTGGCATAGTGTATTTATGTGTGCAGTGTTTTGTGTTCGCTAAACATTTATTATTATATACATATACATATAGTGTTTAGGGTGAATCCTATTTCCCTACGGACAGTTCTGGTGGAAACAGGAGAGTTGAGGTGCACATTGAATTCTGCTGTGATTTGATCAGCCGTGGTTTTATGTTTTTTGGATACAATCCGGGTTAGCACCCGAACATCCCTTTCAGACAGCTTCCTTTTACAGCGTCCACAGTTAATCCTGTTGGATGTGGTTGGTCCTTCTTGGTGGTATGCTGACATTATCCTTGATACCGTGGCTCTTGATGCATCACAAAGACTTGCTGTCTTGGTCACAGATGCTCCAGCAAGACGTGCACCAACAATTTGTCCTCTTTTGAACTCTGGTATGTCACCCATAATGTTGTGTGCATTGTAATATTTTGAGCTAAACTGTGCTCTTACCCTGCTAATTGAACCTTCGCACTCTGCTCTTACTGGTGCAATGTGCAATTAATGAAGATTGGCCACCAGGCTGCTCCAATTAAGAAATTATGAAACCTCCCACACTGAAATGACAGTGTTTCAGTTTCATTGTCCAACCCCTGTATATAGCTTTGAAACTAAAACTATAATAAACTACACCACAATATATTTTGTCTCTGTTTATTTTTGCACAATTATAAAGAATGATACAAGAATGCCAGAAAGTGTATTACAGCAGGTTTATTTTCAGTATGCTGAATGCTATGCTAGACCCGTAGTTTGAAAATTCGTCTATGTACATGAAACAATTTTTTTGTTATTTTTTAAAATTAGGCAAAATCATTATTTGTATTAATTTGTAGTATGTATGCAACAATCATTATAAATAAAAAAAAACTAGAAAAAAAACATACATTAATAGCTTACTTTCTATTAGTGTATTTAAATAAAATAAACTTTAGATGGCTTTATAATCAAAAGACCCCAAATCCCTTAAACAGGTGCAGTCACTGCCTTACTCTGATATTTACGAGCATCACTAAAGTGTATTTAGCACTTCACCAGTGCAGTGTGTGTGTGTTCTGGAATGAACTCAAAGCCCTTGCTAATCAACACTTGTGTTATAAATAGGCTGGTTGAGGCACAATCACAATAAAGTGTGATCACAGCAAAGGATGGATATGCGTTCCTGTTAGTTTATATTAGGCAGGGGTGGAGTCAACTCATAAACACATTTAACATTGATAATACATTGATAAAACGTAATAACAAAGGCATTGTACAGACAGTCTCTCATCCTAGAACCTGTATTGTTAACGTTTAATGGCTCTGGATCTCAGTTAACTTCATTTGGTCACATATTCCCAACATTTATTAACAGAGTTCAGTAAATGCCCAAGAGTCTGTCCATCGCAAGTTCAGGGAAGCACATCATGACCAGTGTCCATGATAACTGACATTACATTATAGATAAAACAGATACTGTATGCATACAGTATCTTCTGTAATTAGTAAAATACAGTATTAGTATTTGTATGGCAAAAGCAATTGTTTAGTTTCTGTTATTATCGTAAAATATTTAGGACACTGCGCACACTGCCAAAAAATAATAATTGGTACCAACGAGTCTTACATTTTGAACTGAACTACTGAATTACTGAAATAAAGTAACTTTTCAATGATCTCTAATGCACTGGAACAACGTTGATCTGATATTAGAATTGGTTTTACATTGATTTAACATTGATTCAGCATTCTATATTATATGCATTGTTTGTTTAAACTTACATTAAGGCAGCTGGGTAGAGCAAGCCAGACAATTGTTGTATAAGAACAAGGTTCTAAATCAGCACCTGATCTTATGTCATGTATTTTATATTTATACATCAAACAACCTTTTAAATATGAAAAAAAAAGCATTTTGGCACCTCATATTTGTAGAAAAAAAAAAAACTTGTGTCATAACCGCTGAAAATTACACATTGTTCTATTTTTTGTTTCCAGGAACTATATTAAGATCGTTTGCTTGTTCTTTGTTCTTTTTGGAAGATTTGTTAAAATTCAACAAAATCTGTTATTTGAAAAAGGTGAAGAAACCTTAGTCTACAACTATATAACTAAAAAAAAATAAATATATAAATTTACATTTACAGCTTTGGAAAAAAAAATTAGAGACCACTTCAGTTTCTGAATGAGTTTCTCTGATGGTGCTATTTATAGGTAAATGTTTGAGTTAAATGAACTTTGTTGTTTTATTCTATAACTACAGACAACATTTCTCCCAAATTCCAAATAAAAATATTGTCATTTAGAGCATTTATTTGCAGACAATGAGAAATGGCTGAAATAACAACAAAGATGCAGAGCTTTCAGACCTCAAATAATGCAAAGAAAATAAGTTCATATTCATAAAGTTTTAAGAGTTCAGAAATCAATATTAGGTGGAATAACCCTGGTTTTAATCACAGTTTTCATGCATCTTGGCATGTTCTCCTCCGCCAGTCTTTCACACTGCTTTTGGATAACTTTATGCCACACCTGGTGCAAAAATTCAAGCATCATCCATCTTTCTCTTGATTATATACCATAGGTTTTCACTTTGGTAAAATCAAAGAAACTCATCATTTTTAAGTGGTCTCTTATTTTTATGCCAGAGCTGTATACTTTATCTAAATATGCATCAAGTATTGGTTGTAAGGGACATCTTGGCACATCCTGCCTCTGTTTAAAATGTAACAGGGTTAAACAGGGTCAAGCAGAACAGGCCTTTGCTCTTTTTTTTTCTTGTATGTGAACTTTTTACAGCAGTTTGGCAAATATATTTTTGTTTGCGTTTAACTTAAAACCTTAACTTTATTTTTTTTTAAATATCTGATTTTGTGTATGAGATATAGACAGTACAGTTGTATTGTTTTGTTTTTATATTACTTCTATCAGACACTTAGGGTCCTATTTTAGTGATCTATAGGCGAGCTGTCAACCGCACACTGTCCAGCTTGATTTATGGCGAGTTTGGAAAAGTACACCTAGTGTGGTTTGAAACGCGCAAAAATCATGTACTAATTCTATTGATTACTCATAGGTGTGTTTAGGGCAAAAAGTGAAATAAACCAATCAGTGTTTCACTTTCCATTCCCTTTGAGAGCCAGGTGCGCTCTGACTTTGGCGGATTGGTATTTTAAAGGTGCAGCGCTTCTGCAAGGCCAGCTCATTTATGCCGTAAAGGTGTGTGAGCAGCTCATTTACGAGAAAAGCAATGTTATATTATTTTGTATTCTGTAACACCAAGATAGCAATGAACTGTTGAAATCTGTCTAGGTTGTATTCAGTCAGTGGAGCACCTGTGTTTTCCGTTGCCAAGATGGCAATATGCCAGAAATTTACCTGAATATTCCTCATTTTCACCATACATTAGACCACCACACCCGTGGATATATTCTACGTAGATATTTTCACAAGCTCCGTCGCTATTTAACTGATGCAGGTGCAAGACGGGCGTACAATAGGGATTTAAGTGGTCTTGATAGAACTGATTGAAGCAAACAGTGAGGCTATACGTAATACAGCCTCCACAAGGTAGGGTTTGTTTTAATACAGTCTTAAATGTAAACCTCCCAAAAAAAAAATACAAACATAAAAATTCAGTACATACAGAATAATAATGTGATGCAGTCGTGGCATTATTTTTGTTCTATTTCGTGGACAAAATTATTTTTTTTTAAACGTTTTGCATTGATTTAGCAGACTTTTTTAGATACTGTTACAACAAGCCCATCTCTATTTCCAATTAATTGTGCAAATGCTATTAATCCTGATCAAACACAACCAAGACGTGTTAGTTCATGCCCTGGTCACCCTTACGGAACATTAATCCACATACCACACATACTGTGTGCGCTGTGTTTATGACACTGCTGTGCTTTCAGCCAGTCACTTCTATGGCCCCCTCTTGTTCTCCGTCGGTGTTTGCTCGGATTTCCATCAGAACACGTGCCAGTCGGCTCCAGTCCTCTGAATGAGGTACAGCCAGTTGCTGTGAACAATGCACAAGAATATACATATCACATTTCTTATCTTAGTACACACCAAGACCCAATCCCTTTTCATAGCTAACTCAATTCATAGCTAGTTCAAGGCTAATATTTACTAGCTCTATGCTAAACTTAGTTTTTTTCCCGGCAATGTTGGCTAGCTCTCTGGTAACCTTAGTTATTTCCCCAGTAATGTTTGCTAACTCTCTGCTAACCTTAGTTCTCTCGCTGGTAACGTTAGCTAACTCACCGCTAACATTAGTATGTTAGCTTGCTCACCTCTCATGTTAGCTAGCCCTCTTCTAACCTTAGTTCTCTCCTTGGTACATTAGTATGTTAGCTAGTTCTCGACTAAAATTAACTAGCTCCCCTTTAACCTTAGTTCTTTCCCCTGTAATGTTAGTAAGCTCTCGCTAACCTTAGTTCTCTTCCTGGTAACGTTACCAGGAAGAGAACTTAGATTAGCGGAGGGCTTGCGGTGTTAGCTAACGTTACCAGTGAGAACTAAGGTTAGCAGAGAGCTAGTTAATGCTGTAATGTTAGTAAGCAAGCTCTCCGCCAACCTTAGTTATCTTTCTGGTAATGTAGCTAACTCACCACTAACATTAGTATGTTAGCCAGTTCTCGGCTAACCTTAGTTTTCTCCCCTGTAATGTTAGTTAGCTCTCTGCTAACCTTAGTTCTCTCCCTAGTAACAAAGCTAACTCACCGCTAACATTAGTATGTTAGCTAGTTCTCGACTAAAATTAACTAGCCCTCCTCTACTTCTTTCCCCAGTAATGTTAGCTAGCTTTCTGCTAACCTTAGTTCTCTCACTGGTAAAGTTAGCTAACTCACCAATAACATTAGTATATGAACTAGCTCCCCTCTAACCTTAGTTCTCTCCCCTGTAATGTTAGTTAGCTCTCTGCTAACCTTAGTTCTCTTCCTGGTAATGTAGCTAACTCACCGCTAACATTAGCATGTTAGCTATTTCTCGGCTAACCTTAGGTGTCTCCCCTGTAATGTTAGCTAGCTCTCGGCTAACCTTAGTTCTCTCCCCTGTAATGTTAGCTAGCTCTCTGCTAACCTTAGTCCTCTCCCTGGTAACGTAGCTAAATCGGCGATAAAGTTAGTATGTTAGCTAGCTTGCCGCTTATGTTAACTAGCTCTCGGCTAACCTTAGTTCTTTCCCCTGTAATGTTAGCTAACTCTCTGCTAACCTTAGTTCTCTCCCTGGTAACTCACTGCTAAATATAGTATGTGCTTTCCCACCAGCATTAAACACATTATCTGAAAATGTCATTTTAGTAAATTTAAGTAAATTTAAGACACCTTAATTACCCAGATTTTAATTTAAGACATTTTAAGACTTTTAAGAAAAGATGGCACTGGCACAAGCAGCCAAAGAAACCCAGAAATGTAAGTATTTTACTGGTTAAGAAATATGATTATTAAAATATTACCATAGTTTAATGTGTGGTTTCAATATTTTATGGCCATATTCTTGATAACAAGCATTTTTAAAAATGCTAGTAGATTGTATCAGTAACTAGCTAACTTTCCTGTTCCACCTTAACTGGTGCAGCAGAGGCTGCAGGCATTTTTATATGGAATGGAAAAATAAAATAAAATAGAATAAAAATAAAATCACATATTAATTAAGAAATAGAAAATAATAATTAATTGCTGCACCACCTGTCATCTTTCTGAACACATATAATAAAGCCCTAAAATTAACTAGTTAAGCAGCAGTTAGGTTGCTGAACTTTAGCTCTCCACTGCTATAACTAACTTTTTCTGTATCGGGTGCTTAAAGGGGTTGTCCTTTACTACTTCCCCTCTGTTTATGTTCACACTCGAAAACAAGGTGTAGGGGTACGGGGCAAAAGTACACTTAGTCTATTAAACTGAAGAGATTAAGAAGAGACTCTTACCTCTCCAACGTCATAGATCCACACGTGTCCCTCTGAATCACCTGCTGCTACCTCCCGACCTCCTGATGCCCACCTTACCCGGTTCAGGGCACATGAACCCTCCACTGTCACACTTGCAGTGGGAACCTGGTAAAGGCAATGAAAAAAATAGATGATTTTATATTCACTATTTCATAACTGACACTGGCACAGCAAATCTGCTCATTCACGCTGTGAAGGTTCAGTCAGTTATGGGAACAGAAATAATATTTTATCTTATATTGTGTTTGTTGTTGATGTAATGTTAGGTTTGTGCACTGATGCAAGTTTAGAGGTGTATGTGTGTTGAGCTTGTGCAGCGCGCCTGCATTGCCAAGATAGCAATGAACGTCTGACTGTTGTAGTGTAGTAGGAGTGTATCATATTGTTCACTGTAATATCGCCAACATTTTTGAATATCGGAAACGATATTATACCCTGAAATATCGTGATACATCACCCACCCCTAATTATCACACCAGGGTATTTTAAAGAAAATTCACACTGTTCTTTCTGTTATTTCCCATTATATATTTACTAGAGACAGATTATATAGAGTTTATACAGAGTTTACCAAAATAACTCTAAACTACATTTGTGAAATTAATACCTGTATATTATATACTTGAGTTAAAATACTCAGTATACAAATGAACAAAACATTACAGAGGCATGTTTTAGGTCCTAGAATTCATTAGATGTTTTCTAGAGGGGTTTCCTACTGGTTAAATCTCTTTTTGAGCTTAGCAACTGCCTAGCAACTGTAATTAGGCCCGGACACCTCTAACGAGCTTTGCAACGTGTTACAAAGATGTGTGAGGTACTTAGAAAGAAACAGGATCTCTGATACCCCAAGCTTATGGAAGGTTTGTGAAAAGTGATAAATAACCCGTCTTTTTTGTTTTATGATTTTCACAACCGAAGAAGTCAAAAGTTGTTTTCTCCAGAATTCCATTTTTTCTTTATATTTTTGCCATTTAAGCTCTTCAGGAAAATGGTACAAAATCCAGTGTACAAAATGTTGCAGTAAACTTCCAGGGGTTTTAAGGAAAACCAATGAAGTACAAATGGAAAGAAATTTAAAAATACTAGGGCATTTCCAAAAAATTTAATTTAACATTATTTTAGTAATTTAGTTTAGAATGTGAAACCAATTATTATGTACATGTATTAATCACAGAGTGATCTTTTTTAAGAGTTTATTTCTATTTTTGTTGATGATTATGGCTTAATAATCAAGCAAATAATCAAACAAATAAACCCCCAAAAATCAGTGTCTCAGGAAATTTGAATATTATATAAGACCAATAGGTAATTTTGGCAGTGTGGGCAGTGTGCCAAGTCCTGCTGGAAAATGAAATCTGCAACTCCATAAAAAGCATGACTGACTGTGGACTTGATAAAACACAGTGGATCAACACCAGCAGATGACATGTCTCTCCATTAAACCATCACTGATTGGTGGAAACTTCACACTAGACCTCGAGCAGTTTGGACTGTGTGTCTCTCCACTCTTCCTCCAGACTCTGCTCCCTTGATTTACAAATGAAATGTAAAATTCACTGATGATCAGTGATGGTTTGGAGAGACATGTCATCTGCTGGTGTTGCTCCACAGCGCCTTTAGCTCAGCTTAGCATTGGACTAAGTCTAAGTTTCAGCTGTGAAGAGAAGAATTAGAGGTCTGACAGATGAAGTGCAGTAATAAAGTCATTGCTAACATAAAACACAGCTACTGTACTACTAAAGAAGGGTAGATATGGCCATAACCATAATCATTTTTCTGTTCTTTATGCTGGAAAGTCTTGTCATTAAGACATGTCTAATGAGGCTGCTCACTTTTTTGACTGTGATCAGAAGCTTTGGACCCGCTCACCTCTGTGTCATTATTGAGGTTCCACAGGTCTAAATGGCCCATTCCATCCACTGTAGCAAACAGAGCCGGGTGCACAGGAGACCACATAACATCATAGACGTAGTCAGCGTTGTCCTCAAAGGAGTACAGGGGTTTGTTATGCTGTAAGTAGAAAAAAGAGAAGAATTATACATACATATACATACATATTTTTCACACTATGAGGCGCACCAAAAATCCAGTGCTCCTTATAATCTGGTGCTCCTTATGTCATGTTATATATATTAAGGAGCAGTAAAGACACTCCGCTGAAGTACAGTGTTATAAAGAAGTTTCAGTGAAGTTTCTCCAATGAAAAACACTTATCTCTTTTTGTCGATTTTAAGTTTACTACATCAATTTAACAGACAAACTGTCCCTCACACTGTGCCAAAATTTCTTGATGAATGGACCAATAGAAACTCTTCAAAATGACGTGAAATATTTTTGACTTCCATTGAAAGTTTACAAGTTTTTTTGTCTCTACTGTAAAGTTAATGTTTTGGAGTTAAATGTTTTTTTTTTTTTTTTGGACAGCAACGATATTAAAAATTTTAAATCCAACTCTTTTTCATCCAATAATCTCAATTTATGCAAAGCAAACCAAGCCCCTTCCTCAAGCCCAGTTGCAGTTATTTACATCCCGCTACCGCTAGGGGCTAGCCACTAATGCTGCTGCACCTAGCCTTGTTAGAAATCTGGAAATCTAAGGTTACTGTAAATAAACGGCGGTGCTTTAATCACCCAAATAAACAGTTTTTAAGAAAGAAATCTGTGTAGATTAACATCCAGCACTTGTTCAGAAACTGGGGGGATTACTAGCTCCATGAATTTTTATTTTTCAGTAAATCAGGTATTGCCCAACTGATACAACTTGAATGAGAGTGGGCGGGTTGAATTAGGTCTAATGATTCATAAATCTGCCTGGTTGTCTGTTGCAACAATAAATATCTTGTCTCATTTTCATTATTTCAAAGGAAACAGAATAGGAATGAAACTCAGCTCTTACTTTAGTTGACCATAGTTTGACCGTCCAGTCAAAAGATGAGGTAGTGAAGAGGTGAGAGAAATCAATGGGTCCCATTGCGTTATGGCAGCTGATGCCAGTCACAGGCCCCTGGTGCCCCTCAAACATCTCACCAATGCCAGCTTTACTGTAGAGAGAAGGCAAGCATTAACTCATAAATATGGTTGACCAATGGCGATTGCTTAATGAATGTACTGACCTGCCGTGTCGAGAGGCTGTGTAAACTGTCCCTTCCTCACTGCCCACTACAAAGTTATTCACATCACCAGCAGGAAAGGCCATCCCGGTTACAGCGACAACCTTAGACTTGTTGTAGATCAGCTCCATGCTCTCCTGTGAAAGAAACAGTGTGTAATTTATGTTTCTAATTTTCTCCAATTTCTTCAGGCAAAATTATCAAATTGTAGCGGAACCCTAGTTGAGGCCAAGCCAACCTCTTTGCACTACTGCACATGCTCAGTTTGACTCTTTAGTCAATGGAATGGGATCTACTGAATAATTCTGCAGGGTTTTTTTTTACCTGATGGTCACACTATTTGCATATTGGACGTCTCCTCCCACCTCTCTCTCTCTTTCATCATCAGTGTGTAGTCATTCCCCACAGACTGCTGGTTTCCCTTGGGATTTATATACTATGTGTTTTATATAATAGTTAACTGTCTGGCCTCAGTGTTGAAGGCTGTAAGAGCAAGTTGCTATTAAATGAACTTAAATTTGAACTTAAATTTAAATGAACTTAAATTATAACTTAAAAACGAACTTAAATTAGGACAACTAAAAATATAATGTGTATTTTAATTTTGGTAAAGCTAAATATTTAAAGTTTTTCTTCTTTTTTCTTTTATTTTGATTCTAATTTTTATCCCATTTTCTCCCCAATTTACAAGGCCAATTATCAATTAGGACTCCCCGTATTACTGGTGAGGGTGAAGACCAGCACATGCCTCCTCTGATACATGTGAAGTCAGACTCTGCCTCTTTTAGAACTGCTGCTTTTGCTGAGTAGCATCACACAGTGCACGCAGAGGAAAGCGCAGCTACTCGGTTTTGATACATCAGCTCACAGGCGCAGCCTTGTGCTGATCGATATCACCCTTTGGAGGAGGGGAAAGAAAGAGCACCATCTACCCACCCAGAGAGAGCAAGGCTAATTGTGCTCTCTCAGGGCTCCAGCAGCTGACGGCAAGCTGCATGACCGGGATTGGAACCAGCGTTCTCCCGATTGTAGTGGCAGCGCTTTGCCTGCTGGACTACTCGGAGCCCCAATACTTAAAAATTTTCTACATATAAAAAATGAATGATCTGAACTAAAGATTAGTTGATGGTGAGTTTCTTCAAAACTCACGACATTTTCATTTTTATAGTGCAATGCTCACCTGTGGCTGAGAAAGCATGTCTAAGCTCCAGGAACACATCTTTCCGTCTGTGGACACGGTGATCAGGTTGTTGGCATTCTGGGTTCCCACCACATTTACACAGTATACCGGGTGCTGCAGAGAAAAAATACAAATGAACACTCATTCCAAAGCGACTTACAAATGAGGTACATTAACAATAGATGACCTAGAAGTCCAAGGCAAAATGAACTTTTGACAGGGTCTAATACTTTTGACATTTTGTTTTATTCACAAATGGAGAGAACATGGAACAGTGTTGAACCATCCCAGTAGTGATCGGATCATCAATATTACCAATATTACCAAAATTACTGTAAAAAGGCATGGACAACTTATCCAGAAGCTCCCAAAATAATTGTGAAAAACATCTAAAGAACTGCAGGCAATTCAATAATAAGAAAATAACTGGAAAAAAATTGTATCTATGGGAGAGTTGCAAGGCAAAAAACACTGCTGATAAAAAGAATGCAAAGGCTCATCTCACATTTGCAAAAAAAAAAAAAAAAACATATTGATGATCCTCAGGACAAAAGTGGAACTTTTTGAAAGCTGTGTGTCTGATGCAAAATTAACAGAATTTGGTGGTTAGTGCTGGGCAATTATTGCCAAAAAAATAATCTTTGATATTTTACCAAAATATCTGATTTACAATTAAAATCGATTTTTCCCCCTTACTAAAAATCAAACTACAGATGACAAAGAAATAGTTCAGAACTAGGTTTACCTGTAAAAAACAAACAGCATTGAGAAAATCAGTGTCAGGTTTGTGACAGAAAATTGGAAAAAAACACACAAAACGAGTCACAGAAGAAACTTTAAAGGAGATAATAATATTGTTTTTCACCATTAATCACGGATCCTTACCAGAAAGCGATGACACTGCAGTTTTTAGAAACGGTAGGATTTATTTTTAGCTAAATATATGCTCGGACTAAGCGGAATGCAAATATGCATGCGTTGGTCTGTTGGAGGCGCTGGTAACCAGGGTAAGATGGATAAACACTTCAGAAATTAGTAGTGTTTTCGGATATTTTGGATTAAAAAGATAAAATGTCTGTATGTAAAATTGTGATTACTCCATTTTGAAAATCACGTAAAACTGTAATTTGAGTTAACCAAATTAATCGTGAAAATCGCCCAGCACTAGTGGTGGTAGTGTGATGGTCTGCTAAAATGGATGGAACCATGAATTCTGCTTTCTACCAAAAAATCCTGAAGGACAATGTCTGGCCATGAGCTTGTGACGTTAAGCTCAGGTGTACTTGGGTTCTGCATCAGGACAATGACCCAAAGCACACCAGCCGAGGTACACCTCTAAATATAACTGCAGAGATACAATATATGATTTGATATGGTTTTCTAAAGTTCAGAGAAAGTACTGCAGCAGCATGATCTTACAGTGTGAGCAGCAGCAGATAGAGGGGTCCTTTGTACTGGCGTCCTCCTGTGGCTTCGATTGTCCCACAGCACAATCTGCCCTGAGTATGTTCCTCCAACAACCAGGTTAGGATGAAACTGTGCAAAGCCCACTGACATCACAGAAGACTGCAGGAAGAAAAAAAAAAAACATGAAATGGGTGATTTCATTATTGATTGCATTGCAGATTGACTGAGCATAGGATATAAAATTCTGTTAACCAAATCCATAGAGATCAATTAACCCTCTGGGACTGACAAACGCCTAGCCGCATCAAATTCAGAATTTTTCATAGTGTGTTTATTAATATATTTGCAATAATACAGCACAGAAATACAGTTCAAACATGTTCAGAATCTTTTTCTCACAAGGGTTGAGATTTCCATTGCGAGACTTTAGCCCTATCCGGAGGGCATTAGTTTCTCAGCGGGACATCTGTGAAAAATATTTCGCATATTTAGCACTCAGTGCTAAAACTTTTGCATCCAGACTGCAATTGAAAAAACAGGAAGTCACGTGACATCGAGTTCAGTAGCTCCTCCATTGACACTTGCTGTTGTGTTAACGAGGATCTTCGAGGAAATGCGTGGCCAAATTATATTAAACTCGAGGTGACGAAACTTAGAGATGTGGATCCAGACGACACTAAAGTTACCACCATGGAATCACGGAGTTCAGCGAAAAACAGTAGATAATTCAGCCTGTAATTTTCTCAGAGGACGTCTTAAAAAGTGCACAAGAAGCTTATTAAAAACCACTGTTAACGCTAGCTTCAGCTCCGAGCGCCGCCATTACTATGTACATATACATATTGTAGCTTCTTGTGTACTTTTTTAAGTTATTAATACTTTTTTAAGTATTTTAAATGTCAGGGCTCTCCAGATTTTGAAAGGAGATGTTGAGCTATATTGAGCCTGAATAACAGTGGAAAAATCGATTTATTGGGGGCAAATTAAGCCCCATGTCACCCAGTTTGAAGGGTGTTTGGAAAAACTGTTGAAATTTCTGGATCTTGGAACACTGTGGGAGAAGGGAGTTGTGCGCTTCATCAAAGGTAAGTACTTTTTATCATGTTTTACTACAACAAAAGTCAATTTTACACTGGAGTTCCCCTTTAAACTAGGTTTATAGAAGACAAATTCTAGAAAGTGTGATATCTGACCTGACAGTGGAATATATATTCTGGAGTTGTCTTCTTAAACTTCATGTTCCACACCAGGACGACTCCATCCGGTTCGTGTGGAGCATCTTCATTAGCGTTATAAGAGGCTACAAGCAACTCAGAGAACTAAAGGGAAAAAATAAAGAAAAAAAGAAGTTACATTATTGCAATGGAGGCAGTAATATTGCAAGCAGTACGTAAGTTGAAACTGATTAAGAATGTATAATAAAAGAATAAACTCATTTTATTATCAAGTGCAATTTTTCTTATCATCAAGAAACCTGAGGCTTATAACATTTATATATTGAGTAAGGATTTGTAGATATAGCGAAGCACTCCGAAATGTAATGTGCTACTAATCTACTATTGGTTGCGAAAACCAACAACTCAACACTAACACTGAATTCTGAAGAAATAGTGGTATATCTATAGGAGAAGCATTATGTGAGAATTGCCATTTTTTGCTCCTGGGCTCCACCTACAGCTGTAGAGTGATAATCACTTTTACACCACTGCAGTTAATACAAAACTACAGGGATTTTATTTTGCACATAATGATGTTTTAACTTGTTTTAGAACTAAACCCTTTCGAGTATCTGTGGACGACTCCATCCTCGAATGGAAGGAGGAGGAGCGCAAGATCTTTAAGATCCACCACCAGCGACTTGTGAAGCTCTAGTGAACTCCATGGCCAAGAGTGTTTAGGCATAATTTGTCCATTTTCACTCACTCACTTTTGGTGTCAGTGTTTTACACATTAATGGCTGTGTGTTGAGTTATTTTGAGGGCACAGTAAATTTACACTGTTATACAAGCTGTGCACCAGGGGTCGGTCCACGGGCCAGATGTGGCCCACAAGCATGAAACATCTGGCTTATAATGAACGATAATGAAAAAACGAAATAAATAACATGCTTCTCTGGCAAGCTTTTCTTTACATTCCTCTCCTGTCTCTCTCTCTGTCGTGCTCAGCATGACTTTAGTTTCCGCCCGCTCTCGTTTTTCTGCCCATTCTTGGGCTTCCTATAATTCCTATAATTCCGAAGCGAATTGGACCACGACCCTGACGACACGGGTTCGATCCCATGTGAGGAGCGGTGTGTTTACCTGCTTTAAGACCAATTGTTCTGCAATTGGGTTCAACAACCCTCTGGGCTGGAGAGCTACTAGTCTGTAGCACTCCATCCCATTACACTTCATTTTACAAAACAGAATTTTTTTTTGTGGCCCACATTTTTTAATTTTGTGGGTGCTGCAGAAAACTACTTGACAAAAACATAGAGAGCAATATTATAAAAAGACATAATAATAGAAGAGATTGCTAGTCTTCAGTTGTCTTCTAGAAATCTCTGTTACCTGTGGTGACCAGTCCAGACAGGTGACAACTCGATGCTTTGACCACTGCTCATCATAGAATTGTCGGTTGAAAGACATATTTAGTCCAGCTTGTGTCTCCCTAATGACCAAACAAGGCAACTCAGTTTTAATACATAGCATATACTGTATATCACATTGATCGTTATTAAGACCTCTATAACATCGGTACAAAAATGTAATTATTTTGTGCACTATAAGGTGCACCATGTTACAAAGGCACACTCTCAATGAACGTCTATTTTCTGGTCTATTTTCATATTTTCATAGTGCGCACGGTATTATATGGTGAATTATGCAACACTAGTAAGGGACAAAGATGTGGCCATGTTTTTCTTCAAATTTAGCAGGTTAAAAGCTAGGCTAAGCAAACAAAACTGTAATTCCTGTGTTACAGAGTAATACAGAGTATACTTACTTTAAAGCCCTGTGACATGAAGCTATATAGCTGTAAATGTGAAAAAAACTGACCCCTCTCTTTCTTCCATGTCACGGCCGCTGTAGTCGAAGAATATATCAGAATCTTCCGCTAGAGCGCGCTCCATCACCCGGATGCTGCGGTCAAAGAACATGAGGAAATCCTCTGAGTGAACAATCTGCTGCTTCTCTTCTTCTGTCAGCTCCCGTGGAAGATCTAGAGGAGATCAGTGTTGTTATCAGTCCAGTCTTTAGCAGTGTTATTGTAAACATGGTGCAAAGTGACAATGTACAGTGATGCGTTACAGTTTAAATGCTCTATTTTAGCTATCTATAAGTGAGCCACCAACCGTGCACCGTGCAGCTTGATTTAGGCCGTGTCAGTGTGTCTTTGCTATCGTAATGACAGGAAAAGGACAAGGTACTAGTCTTTTTACCTTTGTTAGTCTCCTGAGGATCTTCCTCCTCCTGTTCATCTGACTGAGGTTTGGGTTTGACCACTGGCAGCTCCTCATCCTCCTCCTCTTCTGTGGGAAATGAGAAAAAGCTAATTCTCAGGAAACTGTTTATTAGTAATTTAAAGTTTATATGGTTCTTGCTCTCAAAACCCTACTCTGGTGCTTCAAAATAGCTGAAAACTAATTCAATTCACTCTCAGTCAATGGCCCTAAATCCTGCTAGAGTAGTTAAACAAGATGAGTCTCATTCGTAATAAATGTATATCTCACTCACATGGCCGTTTGGTTTATTAAATAAAATGTTGGAAATCAATCGTTGCTTTTTTCCCTTTTTATCTGATTAATAATCGATTAAGGAAAACAAATAATTGGCAGATTAATTGACTATCAAAATAATTGTTCGCTGTGATCCATTTGAGAACTATAATACCACTTGAACTGAATATAAGCAGATTTTAAATGATCAAGATATGATGCAGATTTTGACCCAGTTTGTGGTTTCATATTTTAGATCTAACTGCCCAATTTTTACAATATTGCAATATCGTTTTTCTAGATCTATTTTTTTTAAATAGCATCAAAAACCAATTCCCCAGAACCAAAACACTGTTTATACAGAATAAATCAGTATTGCATAATCGGGATGCAACAACAGAATCAGAATTCCATTACAGTTGCAGAAAAAATGGCAGTAACAGGCAATATTTATAGACATATTATTTTAAAAGAGCGATTTAAAACAAGCAACATTTTATTCCCTCCGTGCATATTTCATGTATATTTACTTTTCTAACTTTCTAACTGTCCTGACATTTTTAGAATCCTGAGTTTTACCTTCAGACAGATTTGGAGCAATAGGAGTCTGGGTCTCTTTAGAATATGTCACCAATTCTTTGGGCATGAAGTCAATCTGAACAATCTTGGATGCTCCAAGTCTCCGCATTCTGCACCTGAGATCAGAATTAAAACAACAGATGAAGACACAACAAACACATACAACCACTGAATCAAACACTGCTGCTGTACTGATTAAATAATTCAGTTTTTTTTAAAGTAATGAACTAAATCGTAATCGGGACTTGCTTATAGAATCACACTGGGCCCTATTTTAATAATCTATGCACTGTGCAGCTGGATTTAGGCTGTGTCAGTGTGTCTTTGCTATCGTAACGACGGGAAAAGTACACAGTACATTTGCACGGCTCAAAATGTGCAAAAAATATGAACTAATTCTCTTAATATCTCTTAATCATGAGTGTGTTTTGGGCATAATGTGAAATAAACCAATCAGCGTGTGACTTGCTATTTATTCCCTTTAAGAGCCAGGTGCGCTCTGACATTGGTGCATTGGTGTTTTAGAGGTTCAGCGCTTCTGCGCTTCTCAGCAGAGGAAACCTGTGCGTTCATGCGTTTATTTTATTTTGTATTCTGTTTATTGCTGATAAAACTGAAAAGTTGGGAAGCAATGGCTGTTGAATGATGAAATGTATCTAAACACACCTCATTTCCAGACCGCCATGCTCCTCAGAGTTGATATATTCTTAAGCTCTTTCAAAAATAGACTGTTCACAAGGTGTAAGATAGCAATAAGCATTGAGACATGCCTTGTGTAGCATGTAAGATATGGCTTTAACACTTTAAATTCTGACCAGATATGCCAGTAATGAAAATCTCACCCATGCTCAGAGTCTGCGAGAAGCTGAAGAGCTGAGGGGTCTGTGTCCCACTGCAGCGTCCTGACCGTACCAGCATAACACAACATAAACAGACAGGAGAGAACAGAACACGGATGATTAGCCACCGGAGAAGAGCTGGAAGAATGCGCATGCATGCTTTCATGAGGTACCACACTGTCACATACGATGAAATCAAATTACACTGTACAGTGTCTGTGTCACATAGAGAAAAAATACAACACTCTCATACTGACTCACTAATGGACAATGAATCACTCCACAGGTCCAGGTATTTACACATATAAACATTATCACCTACATTATTCCTTACCTATATCTGCCATTTTTCCATTAAGAGACAGAAGAAAGGAGGAAAATATATCATTTAGGAGGACAGGTTGAAAAATGCAATTAGTTGTGATATTAACTTAATGTTTTATATCTTGGAAAAAGTATCATATTTAAAAAAAAAATCATAAATGGGAACTTGTCACACCTTCCAATGCTTCTACTGACTTTTCCACCTTCACATACTCCAACTCCCAGAATGCACCTCTCAATCCTGTGTCTCAGCCAGCCAATCAGCACCTGATTGTTAGATCTGCTTCACCTGTGTTCTGAGTAATTACTGGGGGTTTTCTATGTATAAATACAAGTCTGTTTGTCCTGTTTCTCGCGAAGTATTGCCCCTGTTATTCAGCTGCATACCGAGCTTTATTTCTTTGATTATCTATTTCCGTGTATGACCTATTTTTTGGCTTTTGTCTCTGATTTTGTCTTGCCCTTTTGGTTAGTTCATTTGGCTGTTTTGTTCTGGTTTAGACCCTTATTTCCTGTTTATTGTTTATCCCTTTTGGACTGTGATTTGGCTCTGATGTTTTGGTCTGTGTTGTTTGTGTTTTGTACTGTTGTTAGTACTCAGTTTAAGCTTGTTGGTTTGGCTCTGTTTATTAAAACCTCTCCTGATTTTTACTGCAAGCGTCTCACTCCTGTCTGTGGCGTCACAGAACTCGTTTAATCAGTTAAATCATCTGAAGGTTTCTTAAAAATCTGGCACTTTTCAATCTTTAATAAATAAAATCATAATTTAAAAATGCCTTTTGTATTTACTCAGGACATAATTATGATTAAAACAAGCAGAAACAAAAGATATCTAATGGGGGCAAATATTGTTTCACAGCACTGTACATAATATCATAAAACAAATTTTATATCAGTAATGTTGACCAAATTGGGGGAAGAATTACCTGGTTACTGTCCCACCGTCCACCGACTCCTGGCTCCCCACCTCACTGGGTGTGCTCACTGATTGCGAAGAGGGAGACATAGGGGTTGGGACTAAATAATGAAAATAACAGGTATCCCATGTTAAAAGCTGCAGCGGCTGCACTGGGGGCCAGCAGAGGCAGAAGAAAGAGCCAAATCAAAATTAACATGATGGATTGAAATGGTTAAAGCAAGGAGGAAAGAAAAAAAAGCAGAAAGGAAAAACAAAACAACAGGAGACATTGTCAAGCAATTTTCAAGCCTTTTTGATTTCTGACACACTTTAAGAATTCGATGTATATACAACTGCTATACACTAAGTAACAGAATTAAGGGTGATTTTAGGATTAACACATGCAAAATGTGTTAAAACCACACATATGTAAACATAGTTGCCATAAGCCATTTTGTTTTGGCGACATTGGGAGTAATAAAAGTGCAGTTTTATTTTATAGTAAACAGTCTAATTCCTTCCATTATAAATTTTATTTCAAATTTTTATCCCATTTTCTACCTAATTTACAAGGCCCATTACCCAACCCACTCATTAGGACTCCCGCTATCACTAGTGATGCCCCAACAACAGGAGGGTGAAGTCTAGCACATGCCTCCTCCAACACATGTGAAGTCAGACTCCGCCTATTTTTGTACTGCTGCTGATGCATCACAGTGCACTCGGAGGAAAGCGCAGCGACTTAGTTCTGATACATCAGTTCACAGACGCAGCCTTGTGCTGATCCACATCACCCTCTGAGTGATGAGGGGAGAGAGAGAGCGCATTCATCTACCCACCCAGAGAAAGCAAGGCCAATTGTGCTCTCTCAGGGCTCCGGCAGCTGATGGCGAGCTGCATCAACAGGATTCGAACCGGCAATCTCCCGATCATAGTGACAGCACTTAGCCCCCTGGACATGCCTTCCATTCTAACCATGTTATGAGTGTACACATTTCTGTTTTTTTTTGTGGACTGCTTACATACATTATATATATGTTATTATAAAGTTTAAACAAAAAAATGAAACATGGAGAGGACATTTAATCAACTATGCATCAAATGCTAATATTCTAGTGGTAAAACCATGCAATGGGATGTGAAGACTTATACCAAACCCAGTTCAAGGGTCATTCGGAAAACACTTGACAAAGACATACACATTTTCTCAAGCCTTAAAAAGACAATAAATTCCATCCTAAGTTTAAAGAATAGTGTTGAAATAATCAGTTCAAGTAATACAGTAAGAAGTTACTTGTCTTTAAAAGCACCAGTAACTGAAAGACGTCATAATCAATGGCAGGGCTAACAAGCTCATAGTGTAGTGTTATCACAATGAAATAATTAATTTAACATTAGTTTTTGAAAGCAGTAGATATGTTTTGTCAACACTTGTGTGTTCATTGTTTAGAGCTTAGAAGTCTTAGTATGAGGTCTTAGTATGTTTTCTTTACATTGGAGCTTGATAGTTTGTGAGTTTTTTGTATTTCTGCATAAATATGAGCTAAAATATCATTAGATTTTCCCTTAAAATATATAAAGAGACAAAAATATTATACTTGGTAATTTATTTATTGAGGAAAATGATTCAATATTACGTATTTGTGAGGGGCAAAAAGTATGTAAACCTTTCAGATTTCAGGTTGGGTTGGGAAGGTGCATTTATAAATTAGGGGGGGGGGGGGGCAGCCTATGTGTCGCATAGGCTGCATACTCCCTTTTTGCACCACTGATATTACCTGCTGTTTTCGGCATTCAGAGGTAAGTATTAGCTGTCTGTAGCCTGCTGCTAACCCCAGCTAGCACTGCTGGAGCAGCATTAGCATTAGCTGCTAGGATGAACCGCTAGCTAATGCTCCAGCCTTTAGAGCTGGAGAACTTTGGGATCTAAGCTTACTGTAAATAAACTGAAGCTTTTTACTCACCCAAATAAACAGTTTTTAGCAGAGAAATCTGTGTAGATTAACATCCAGCGCTCGTTTGAATTTGAAAGAAAGTGTGTTTTTTTAAGAATTACAGTTTTGTTTATTAAGTTTAGCTTTACTTAACTTACTTAACCTACCCTCCACCACCACCACCACCACCCAGTGGTGAAACCCGCTGAATTAGAAGGAAAACATGGCAACACCCCTGTTCCTTACTAGTGTTGCATAATGAGCTTTATAATCCGGTGTGCCTTATGTATTAAAATAGACCAGAAAATAGACGTTCATTCATAGTGTGCCTTATAATACGGTGTGCCTTATAGTGGGAAAAATACAATAAACACAGTTCACCCAACTTACATTTTACGATACGAGTTACTCATCACGCGGTCATCGTTTTTATTTATTAGAGAAGTTAGAGAAAAATACCTAAAGGTGGTTCAGGTGAGATGCCAACGCTTTGCAGGAAATCTTCTGTCTCTTTTCTCTTTCGGTCCAGATCTGACTCTTCTGTTGCTTTCTCTGCCCTTTGCTGTACCTCAGACTATAACAGAAATGCAGCAGAAGAAAGCAGATTTCAGTCGTAAAATGAGGTATCACTGCAACAAACCTTTAAACTTACGAACAAACCCTTTTTTATTTATATATATTTATATATATTTTTATCCTATTTTCTCCCCAATTTACCAGACCAATTATTCAACCCACTCATTGGGACTCCCCTTATCACTAGTGATGCCCCAACTCCAGGAGGGTGTGAAGTCAGACTCCGCCTCTTTTTGAACTGCTGCTGGTGCAGCATTACTGAGTAGCATCACAGTGCTAACGCTTGGAGGAAAACGCAGCAACTCAGTTCTAATACATCAGCTCACAGACGCAGTCTTGTGCTGATCGACATCACCCTATCAGTGATGAGGGGAGAGAGTGCCATCTACTGTACTGTACCCACCCAGAGAGAGCATGAATAATTTTGATGTCTCAGGCTCCGGCAGCTGATGGCAAGCCGCATGACCGGGATTCAAACCCCCAGCGATCTCCTGATCTCCTGATCAGTTGCTAAACATACTTTCGCACAATTCCTTAATAACAAAGAGTGTGTCTTAAAAATGTGTGTTGCCACTGTAGCTTCTGGGCGATATGGTCCAAATTTATATGACAATATATTTCTTACATTTGCTCGATTTGAAATACTTCTGATAATTATTTTGATAACGATACGAACAGGATAAAAGACACTGTGTATGGTGTACATAATCGTGCATTGAAAGATGCCGATATGGTAAAAATATTATTGTCACAATATTTAAATACATAGACATTATTTCCAATTATATTGCAATATTTTGACACAAAGACAAACTATATCAGCAGTGGCAAATTCTTTATAGCTGGTATTCAAAGACTTTTTCATGCGTAGTATAGTTTCTAGTTTTTTTATTCAGTTTTTGCTCCAATTACTCAGTACTTTATTACATAATTAATTGTACAGTGAAGTCAGTGTTCTTTAAGCACTGCTTTAAACATGTTATCCTTATAATGCTTGTTAAATATACAAATATATAAATATATGTTGATAAAATATCGTCATATTGCCCAGCTCTACCCCATATACAGTATACAGGGTCCTCATTTTCAGGATCAATTAATATTGAAAAGGAAAAACTGTTTTTTACCTCTTTCTTTTTTCTCTCCTCCTCCTTCCTTTTCTTTTCCTCTCTGATCTGGGCGAGTCGCTGTTTTTTGCGCTCAAGTTCAGCTTTCAGGTCGGTTCGGTCAGCCATTGTCTTAGCTATAAACACAGAACACACACAGGTCAGTTATGATGTCTAAGACTTATTTCAATTCAAATTGTGAAATTCATGAGATTATTCGGCCAGTTAAAATGATTTACCACAAACTACTTAGAAACCAGATGTCTGATGCAGTTATTGCCTCTAAAAACATATCACATACAAAATTACAAATACAACTCTGGACAAAAATAAGAGACCACTTTGATTTTACCAAATTAAAAACTTCTGGAATATAATCAAGACGAAGATAGATGATCACGCTTGAATTTTTGCACCAGGAGTAAAGGCATAAAGTTATCCAAAAGCAGTGTGTAAGACTGGTGGAGGAGAACATGATGACAAGATGCATAAAAACTGTGATTAAAAACCAGGGTTATTCCACCAAATATTGATTTCTGAACTCTTAAAACTTTATGATTAAGTTCCATTATTTGAGGTTTGAAAGCTCTGCATCTTTTTTGTTATTTCAGCCATTTCTCATTTTCTGCAAATAAATGCTCTAAATGACAATATTTTTATTCGGAATTTGGGAGAAATGTTGTCCATAGTTTATAGAATAAAACAACAATGTTCATTTTACTTTGTCTCTTTTTTTCAGAGCAGCTCTAGTTAGTAGTGACCAACTAAACACAGATGAACAGAGAATCATGTTCATGTTTAAGAAAAGCCTCTTATTAATTATTAATATTAATTAATCTAATTATTTGAATTCTGAATTTTGATCTTCAATCCATCGATTTCTTTTAAGGACCATTAAGTATTATATTTTCCGTCGAAACTCATCAAAACATGATCAGATATTAAGAAAACATGTTAAGTTAAGTTAATCACTGGCAGCTCTTATATACACCCAAAAGTTCTGCTCAGATTTAGAAGCCGTTGCACAACTGATATAGGATGGTGCTTCACAGCAGAATTGGATAATGGCCCAAGAATACCGCAAAAGCAGCCCAAGAGAATCTTAAGGAAAATAAATAAAACGTTCTTCAATTACCTCAAGCCAACAGACCATGCTTTTCACTTACTGTAGAGAAAGCTGAAGCCAGAAAGACCCATAAACAACCAGCAACTAAAATCAGCAGCAGTAAAGTTCTTCCAATGTAATGTAGTGTAAGTCAAATTTCTGAGTCAGTTTCTCAGATTTAGCTATTTATAGGTATATTTTTGAGTAAAATCCAATTTCCAAATTCCAAATAAAAATATGGTCATTTAGAGCATTTATTTACAGAAAATGAGAAATGGCTGAAATAACAAAAAAGATGTAGAGCTTTCAGACATATTCTTAAAGTTTTAAGAGTTCAGAAATCAATATTTGTTGGAATAACCCTGCTTTTTTTCTAATCACAGTTTTCATGCATCTTGGCATGTTCTTCTCCACCAGTCTTACACACTGCTTTTGGATAACTTTATGCCATTCCTGGTGTAAAAACCAGAGGTTTTCAAGTTGGTAAAATCAAAGAAAATCAAATATTTTTTTAAGTGGTCTCTTAATTTTTTTTTCCAGAGCTGTATTCAATTTCTCCTTTAAGGCCTATGGCTGCTGGCTGGGTGACTATATTTATTATACATATTACACTATAAAACACAAAAAACTATACAAATATCATATATATATATATATATATAGTGTAGAAAACAGTTACAATTACGACTGTTAAGCTGTTATTTTTTTTTACTAAATTAAAATTAAAATAAAAGAGAAACATTTATAAACTTTCTGAAAAAAAAAAACAGATGTAATCAGCTGCTGAGAATGAAGTGATGGTGAACAAAAGAGATGAAAAAAGTCATACTGACAAAAGACCGACAAAGAAAAACATAAAAATGATTAATAGTGAGCTAAAAATGAAATGAAAATGGAAATGAACCACGATCTGTTTTTAGATCATATGTATTTAATATATTTGAGATAATATTTGAGGTTTATATGAGTTAGTCTTTGTTCTCTTTAGCAGACTGTGGGAATCTGATTTTAGATGTGATGCGCCACAACAGCTCTACAACCAAACCCCTAAAACCGCAGTATTTAACCCGTATTTAACACACGATAACACGTAAATGCACTGTACCGTTGCTTTTCCGTCTGTATTTGCTCGCTGTATGTCGTTTAAACGTTTAAATAAATATCCTAATATTCCGTTCCGACCACATCCAGCCTCAGCCTCAGCATCCCGGCGCCTTGT
Source organism: Astyanax mexicanus (assembly GCF_023375975.1). Lineage (NCBI taxonomy): Eukaryota > Metazoa > Chordata > Actinopteri > Characiformes > Acestrorhamphidae > Astyanax > Astyanax mexicanus. The sequence continues at coordinate 5,089,063 of NC_064413.1, forward strand.
TCCATTTCCCACCCGTATTCCGACAAAACCCCGCCCCCTCCACAGAGATTGGCCAGAAATGCACGGCTCAATGGCAAGTGTGAAGCTACAGCCAATCCAAGCGCAGAAAGCGAAACAGCACCAGCCAATCACAAGACAGGAAGGCGGAGCCTCCCTAAAAACAGGTCCTAAAAAAAAACGACCCATCCCATCCGGAGGAGGAAGTAGCAGCTTTGCTACGTCATGCTCGACGCCTAGCAACAAAGGCAGAGGTTCAGGAGGTTAAGCTAATCATAACATATAAATACAAATACAAATATATAAATACAAGATTTAATAATACCAGAGGTATTGAACTACTTCACTACTGTGTATTTAAGTACTAAAATGTTGTCACTGTATCTACTGGAGTATTATTTTTACTTCACTACTACTGTGTACTTAAGTACTAAAATAATACTGTATCTGGATCAACTGGAGTTATATTTTTATTTCACTACTATACTCGAGTACTAACATGCTGTATATCTATCTACTGGAGTATTATTTTTACTTCACAACTGTACTTAAGTACTAAAATTCTATATCCACTGAAGTATTATTTTTATTTCACTATTGTACTTAAGCATTAAAATACTGTATCTGTATATACTGGAGTATTATTTTTACTTCCCTACTCAGTACTTAAGTACTAAAATGCTGTATCTTCATGCAAGTACTAAAATAATTATGTATCTGCATCTACTGGAATATAATTTTTTACTTCACTACTGTACTTAAGTATTAAAATATTGTATCTGTATCTACTGGATTATTATTTTTACTTCACTACTGTGTACTTAAGTACTAAAATAACGCTGTATCTGTATCTACTGGAGTATTATTGTCACTTCACTACTGTGTACTTAAGTACTAAATTACTATATCTATATCTTCTGGATTATTATTTTTATTCCACTACTGTGTACTTAAGTACTTAAATACTGTATCTGTATATACTGGAGTATTATTTTTACTTTACTGTTGTGTATATAAGTAGTAAAATACTGTATCTGTTTCTACTGGAGTATTATTTTTACTTCACTACTGTGTACTTAAGTACTAAAATGCTTTTGCAAGCCAAAAGTCTAAAATTTTAAATGATTTTCTAGCTCTACCAGAGTCCTGTTTTTCATGATCCAGATTCAAAACTCTTATTTCCAGTTCCAAATTCTGCAAAAGATCAGCAGAGGAACATTGTTTTAGTGTTCAGTGTTGAAGTCGGTACACTAGATGGCTCTGTTTACCCTTGGATGTGGCTTTAATGGCCTTATTATTTTGCCTGTCAATTTGCAACAGTGTCACTTATGAGACTTTTGAGACCATTTAAGTATGGAGAAGGCTTGGAATGGCTCGATACAAAGCTCACCATGTTACCTGTAAAACATGGTGGTGGTAGTATGGGCATGCCTGGCTTCCAGTGGCATCGGATCACTAGTATGTATTGATGATGTGACAGAATAGAAGCAGAAGGATGAATTCTAAAGTTACAGGGATTTAATTTGCTCAAATTTAACCAATACAGTGAGGTTGATTGGAAGACACTTAACAGTACAGATGGACAGTGACCTAAAACATACTGCTAAAGCATCCCAGAAGTAAAATCAGGTGCAGTAAAGGCCTGGCAAAGCATCATAAAAGGAGAAAACCTAGTGTTTGGTGATATCCATATGTTCCAGACTTAAGGCAATCATCGCCTGCAAAGGATTTTTAACAAAGCCCAGCCGGGCTATTTTATCATCAAATTCCACTTAATTACCGCAGTTTAAGCTTCTATATTGATAAAGTATCAGATCAGGACTTGGTATATATACATATCAATCATTGTCCATTGTTACTATCGATCTCCATTATTCTCTGTTGTTCTCCATCATGTTCCATCATTCTCCATTATTCTCCATCATTCTCTATTTTTTTTCAAATATTTTAAATCATTATCCATCATTCTCTATCATTCTCTATCTTATTTTCCATAATTTTCCATTATTCTTATTTATTTTTCACCATTCTCCGTCATTCTCTATTATTCTCCACCATTCTTCATCATATTCCATCATTCTCCATTATTATCCATCATTCTTTATTATTCTCCATTATTATTATTAGCATGTCTGGTTGCATCAGACTACTTTCGTTTTTACGGCACTAGCCGCAGCTTTGCGGCAGAGCCCGTTGCTACTCTACGCGCCTGGCGCACGCGGGATTAAGGCTGACTGTACGCTGTTGCGGTGAGTGGGAGCGTGTTGGTTATGTTGTTAATATTTTATCCTTTTTTGCTTTAAAATGACGTTAAATCGTGATAACACGCCGCCTGTTCCCTTCAGAAACGTCTAGACCTCTTTTTTAACCCTGTCTGACTGACCGGCGGCAGCGGAGAGCGAAGTTTAGCACAGTAACCCCCTGTCATCACTTCCCCGTGCTACTTCTGCCCTTAAATTTCCTTAATTTATACCGGTTTCAGCTTCAGTTTGGCCTGTTTTACTGAATAAGACGAGTGTGGGACTTCACTCGCTGTTTTGTTTGTTTGGAATATCGATATTAAAGAGTGTACATGAATAAGAACAAGCTAGCCTGTTAGCTTTTGGGGAGCTTAAGTTGTCTTGTTGTAATTTTCCGGTCCACCTTAAATTCTGCAGCAGTTACGTACAGCTCCTGACCGGCGCCTCTATGTTACAGCTGATGTATTTAAGGTGGAACGGACCATTCCTAGAAGAAGCTGGCAAATGTTGATTTTTTTTTTTGTAGCTAGCTTAGCACTTTCTTAACTCTTATCTTGACAATGCAGTACTTTTTCACCCAAGGTGTAAAATCTTGATTTAGACAAGCAGCTGAGTGAGCAGAAATAGGCATTTATTGGCTAGTCTTTCTGTTTTCTGTCTCAGTTTAGTGGTGGACAATATGGGATAAATGTTAGCTAGTTTAGCTATCACAATACTTTGAAATGAATAGTTTTACAAGACACAGTTTACAGGGCTGGGCAATTAAATTCACATTTAGGTACAGACAATATGGCCCTAAAATAATATCACAATATTTCTCAAAGGTGTTTACAAAAACAATATCCTTTGCAATATAACAAAACATTGAAATAAAAAAAATATATAAATTCAACAATACACCACTGTAGACCTGTCAAAATTAAAAACTAATTTTGGAAGATATATTGTGCCAGAAATTATTAAGATAAACAATATTAAACAATATTCTTGTCATTTTAAGACATTTTAGATTGGGAAATATATACTTTTAATTTACATACTTATGTCCACATTGGTCACTGCATGACTGGCTAAAATACTGTTAATATCGTTAAATATACAAACACAATAGTCTGTCACGATTTCAAATATTATTGAGGTCATGTCCATTTATTATACGATAAATTGATAATGTAATTATTGCGACAGTCCTACACTACTCCAACAAAACATATATTACCGCTATATAATATCACCAAATTTCATGGTATCTTTGCAATGACAGTATGCATACTTATATGTCCAATATTTGCAGTATGCATTAGGATATTTGATGTTAAAATGATTTTGCCGTTGTAACACAAAAGAGAAAAAAAAACATGAATGTTACACAAATGCTGTTATAATTTGTATTGATGTGTATTGATATGCAATTTATTCCATGCTTTAGCCACTACACTGAATCCTGTCCATGTTAAAAATTCCAGAACCTACCAAGTTTTCAGACGATTAATACACACTTTTATTTCTCAAGACTGTATTATATCCATATATCCATACTGTATTATATTAAGTCCAAAGTCAGTGCAGTGTTTTACTGCTAAATGTTTTGATGTCTCAGTTATTTTGGCCTGTCTAGTCATTCATATTCATACACTCTCTCTCTCTTTCTCTTTTTCACTCTCTCTCTAGAGATGGACTCCCTGTACGTGTCCTCCCACCCTGATGACTTTAGGAGTTTGCAGGCCCTTATTGCAGCTGAATTCTCCCCATCCCGCCCGCAGACCCTCGCAGAGGAGCCCCCAGCCAGAGTAGCTCGATGTCGCCCTGCCCTGGTGCTGCGGGACGCCGAGGCGACGGCACTGTGCGGAGCCGGAGCGGTCAGCTGGTACCTGGCATCTGTGGGCGGGAGGACGGGCAGCGATGCCCAGCAGCAGAGCGAGGTGTGGCAGTGGCTGAGCTTTGCTGAGAATGAGCTCACACCTGTGGCATGTGCCGTGGTCTTCCCTCTGTTGGGGGTGATGGGAGTCGACAAAAAGGTGCTTGTCCATATGGGATGTCCCGATCACATTTTTTTGCCCCTGAGACTGATTCATTAAATTTTAAGCATCTGTCGATACCGAGTCCTGATCCAATACTTTGACAGTGCAGTAAAAAAAGAAAAAAACACATCCAAATTGTCCTTTAAGTTTTTTTTAAATGATTGTTTTTTTTTAATAATTTTAAACGCGAAATGTTCTGATATTTAGTGAGTTAATATGTAATATGTGGTGTTTGGGCACTTTTGGAGTCAGAATAAGTGTAAGTGTAACTTGTGTGAGTAAGCCTTTTACCCATCTCCCATTGCGATTTTGTCCCTAGCATTTTGTTTAATGCAGGACTGTTGCAAATTAACAATTAGTCGACAATTAAATTTATAGTCAACAAATTTAAATAATCAACACTTAGTGTCAGGGTCACAGGACAATACACTACTGTTGCCCCGGCTAGTGAATTGAGACATGGTGGGGGAAAAACTTCCTTATAAGAAGATAGGGAGCCCAAGAACAGGCAGAAAAACGAGAACAGGTGGAAACTAAAGTCACACCGAGCACGACAGATAGATACGGGGGAGGAACAAAGTAAAACTGTGGAATTATGGAGCTCCATCCAATAGTATTGGGATAAGTTGGGCAAAAAAAAGCCACAGTAGGGACTTCAATAAAAGCAAATAAACGTTTTTTTGTTTTTTTTTAAACAATCATTAAGAAGCCTTTTCTTGAGCATGTAGAAATAGAATAATTCTGTTGTCTATATGTTTAATATGTATTTCCTTATCTTCCAGTTGCAGCAGAGTTCTCGGGCGGAGCTGTTGCGTGTTTTGAAGGTTCTGGATCAGATTTTAGAGCCGCGGACCTTCCTGGTTGGAGAGAGCTTGTCTCTGGCTGATGTAGCTGTTGCAATGGCTGCGCTGCTGCCTTTTAAATATGTAAGTGGTATTTAGTCATGCTGATAGCCCGTTTTGGAGCTCTGGTCATTCGTTCATTCATATATTGGTCTTGAGTGTTCTGTTCCCCTTATTTCCTCATTCAACTGGCAATACAGAACCCCAATAGAGCCAGTGTAGAAATCACTATTTTGTGTGATGAGAAAGTTGACACAGAGAAGGAGGTGTATTATATTTATGACAAATGTATGCTTTCTTATTTATATCTCTAATTAAAAGGAGGAGGACAACAGAAATATCAAACATGTCTTGAATGATGTTGATTGATTGCATCTGGTGTCAGTAGTCAGTCCCGTTTAGTTGTTTTTCTTTGCTAAACTTTTCTTGAATGTCAGGTTTTGATGGTTTGTTTGAAGGTGTGATTGGCCCTGCGTGATATTTATGCTCATGTTCCTCTCTCACGCTCTCTCAGGCATTGGAGCCATCAGACAGGAAGACCCTGGTGAACGTAAGCAGGTGGTTTGATACGTGTGTCAATCAGCCGCAGCTCCTGAAAGTGCTGGGCAAAATCACACTCTGTGAAAAAATGGTGCCGGTGACTCCTAAATCCAACTCTGCTGTCAACACCACCACTGCTGCTGCTGCAGCAAACGGCACTGCTCCCAGCAGCACACCTGTCAGCGGTGAGTGCGTGTGGGAGTGTATGGGGGCGTTAGCCAGGGTAATTGCCTTTCACAACCTGCTGTGATTCAGAAATAGTATCTGCGGAAGTCTTTAAAAGCCACAGATTCCAGATTTGTACACTACGTGGGGGAAAAAGTATCGGGACACCTTCTAACCATAGAATTTATATGTTACTTTCAGTCCCGTTGCCACAGGTTTATAAAATCAAGCCTCTAGCCCTGGAGTCTGCCTTTACACACATTAGTAAAAGTATAGGTTGTGGTAAAGAGCTCACTGAACACCTGTGTGGTGCTGTAATAGGACGGCACCACTGCAACAAGTCAGCTGGTGACATTTTTACCCACCTAGATATGTATTTTATATCAGCTGTGTGTGATTATTATTGTGAAAGTGAAGTGAAAGCATTCAGGAACCATATCAATTTAACGATAAAGTGCTAGCTAAACTGCTAGCGCTAGCTGCGGTTAGAGGCTAATTCTGCCCAACAGCTCTACACTAAGGAACCTTGAGTGTTCTGGTTAGCCAGGGCGCTATTACTATTCCCACTTAGCTTGTTTTAACATGGAAAACAGTGCAGTGCTAGCCAGGGTTAGCAGCTAATGTTAATGCTGCTCCAGCAGTGCTTGCCGGGGTTAGCAGCAGACTACATGCCAATAAAACTCACCTCTGATAAAGGGGTTAGCAGCTAATGCTAATAATGATGGAGAGCATTAGTATTACTGTTCCTTAATACCTGACTGTAAAAATTTATACATAAGGTGCACTGTCGATTTTGGGGAAAATTAAAGGATTTTAAGTGTGCCTTATAAATATGTTGCAAAATCTTTATAGAGCAACCATAGATTACTTTCCTTCAAAGCCATGATTTTAAACAGATTTGGTTTAATTCAAACCACAGTTCAGCAGAAATCTGTCTTCATCATCTCTTTTAGATAGATAGATAGATAGATAGATAGATAGATAGATACTTTATTTATCCCAAAGGAAATTTAGGCATCCAGCAGCAACAACACAATACAATAAGAAACATATTCAAACATAAATTAAAACAAAAAGGATAGAAAATATATTAGGCTATAAAAAACTTACTATACAAGGTAAAGATATATCTGTAAACGGAGCAGTGCAGTAGATGTTGCTAATGTTTTAATAAATTAAATAATTCAATAATTAACAGAGCAAAGTGCAGTGTGCAATGACATTGATTATGAAAGTGACTGATGTGACATAGAAATATAATATAAATATGCATCTGTAACAAATATAGTTCTAAAAAGAGAATGTGGACATGTGAATAGCCCGCTGATTATAATCCCTGTCTTTTCTCACAGGGCCACCAAAGACGGAAGCCCAGCTGAAGAAAGAGGCCAAAAAGCGAGAGAAGATGGAGAAGTTCCAGCAGAAGAAAGAGATGGAGGAGAAGAAGAAGCAGATGCAGTCTCAGACTGAGGTAAACACCAGTGGTTACACACACTATTGGGGGGAGATCTACAATGTAATCTAAGGAAAGCTTTCTTTGTACTGTAAGTGGAAAGAATGTTACATGTAGTTGAACTTTGATGGCCAATGGCATGGCTGGGTAATCATCTCAGATGGGAATAAGTGATCTGTTGGTTAGCTAGTGTGAATAAAGCACAGTGTTTTGTAAATGTGTCTGTTTTCTGTAGAAAAAGGCCAAACCGGAGAAGAAGGAACTGGGAGTGATTACATATAACATTCCTACTCCAGCTGGCGAGAAAAAAGGTGTGTGTGTGTGTGTGTGTGTGTGTCATGTCCTGGCCTTGTCTCATGTCTTTGTGTTTGTCCCACGTGACCTGTGCCCCTGTGTTCTGTTTCAGTACTTTTCCACCTGTGTCAATTTGTAGCTCCGCCCCCTATCCCCAGGTGTTTCCACTTCTCTTGTGTGCTATAAAGCCTTCCTTTGTCTCTTGTCCTCCGTCGGTCTTTGCACTAACCTCTGTTGTTTTGTCTCTCTGTGTTCTTCCGTGTTTCATAGCCCTAGTCATTGCTCCGTGTTTACCTCAGTTAATCTCTTGTGTATGTTTTCTAGTTTCTTGTTTATTTCCTCGTTTCCCAGTCCTCTGCTTAGTGTTTAGTTTCTAGTACATTCCCTGTATACTTTAATCTGTTCCTCGTTTATTTTCTTGTATATATATTCCCTGTTTATTTTGTTATTGTTATCTCTTGTTGGCTTAGTTTATGTTCTCTTGTTTCACTGGTTTTGTTTTGGTTATTGGTTATTCGTTTATCTTTGTTACATGTTTACTTGTTCCTCGTTTCTTTGTTTACTTGTTATTTATTTATTAAATTATTATTTATTTCACCCTACCTGCACTTGCGTCCGTCTCCTCGTCTCCCTGCCTGGGTCACTCTCCCCGTGACAGTGTGTGTGTAATAAGGGTGGAAATCCTATATAACAACAATGATATTACAAGACTGTGATTCTACAATACTAATAACAATAAATAGAGTGCCTGTGTTTCAATAAAATATCCATATTTAATGCCACATATCATTATGATACAGTCGAAACAATATATATACAATATATTGTAATTTCGATACATTGTCCCCACCCCTACCATGTAGTACCTCATAGTATTGTTATATGTGCATATTATTTAGCCTTAAAATGTGTTTCAAACATGACAATATTATTTTATACAGTAAAATGTGTCTGAAACCCAATTCAGTCTTTTTTTTTGTTTGTGTTGTGTTCTGTTGATCTGTTTTTCCCCTCAAATCTGTAATGTAATCTGTCTCTCACACTCACAGATGTGCTAAGCCCTCTTCCTGACTCGTACAGTCCACAGTATGTGGAGGCAGCCTGGTACCCCTGGTGGGAGAAGCAGGGTTTCTTTAAGCCAGAGTACGGAGTAAGTAACACCTTACAATTGAATGATATACACTAGGGGTGTGCCATATCATATCATACACGATAATATCGCCAAAAAAAATTTATATCGTGAACGATATTGTACCCTGAAATATCGTGCCATATCACCCACCCCTAATAATCACATCAGGGTTCTACTTTTTTGCTGTTTTTAGCAAAAGAAAAATTCAAACTGTTCTCATTTCCTATTATATATCTACTAGAGACAGATTATATCTGTCCAGTATCATTTTTTTAATTTATTTTAATCCTGGATATATGGAGATATTTGGAGTGCATTTTTATTAGTAGTATCATGACATTCTAGATCATCGACTTCTGTTACAAATCTGCTAAAATTCTTGTATTTTTTATATCTCAGCTACAATATAATGAAATGTAAGTTTTGATTCGTTACAGTAGTGTATTTTTTATTTTATTGTCATATTGGCAAGAGTATCGTTATCGCGATAATACCATGAAATATCATGATATTATTTTAGGGCCATATCGCCCACCCCTAATATACACTACTAGTTTAAAGTTTAAAACACCCACATTTGTGCTATTTAAGCTCTTCGGGTCCAGTCAATAACTAGAAATGGTACAAAATCCAGTGTACAAAATGTTGCAGTAAACTGCCAGGGTCTATAAGGAAAGCAAATTAACTAAAAACTGAAAAAAAAAATAGTTTTAGTATTGTTAAACTATATTTTAAAAGTGTATTGTAAAAAAAAACCCTGAAAAAATCATATATTGTTTAAAAAAGAGGGGTTTACATGGCTTACAGCTAGTAAGTCGCAATCAAGCAGTGCTGAAACTGATGATGTTAATGCAATATCTACTGCAGCATTTACACACTTACACACAGCACATTCACACTTTCATCATAATAACTACACAGACACATTTTATAGTTTAAAATAGACACACTATAAAAAAACATATTTACATATTACAAACATAATTCTCCAACTCTCCAATTTTCCTTATGAAGCCCAAAATACGAAGCCCTGAACACATGTAGGCTTGTAGGCATATTATAGTCATATTGAATAATGCATTTTGTCTTGCCCTAATATTATTATGTTTTTAATATGTAAATATGTTTTTTAAAGTGTGTCTATTTTAAACTATAAAATGTGTCTCCTTTCTGTGATTTGTCCTTCTAAATCAAATATGTCTCTGTATCTATTTTTTAAAATAGCGGAAGAGCCTCAGTGAACCAAACCCTCGCGGAATCTTCATGATGTGTATCCCTCCTCCTAATGTGACTGGGTCTCTTCATTTGGGCCACGCCTTAACCAATGCCATTCAGGACTGCCTGACCAGATGGTAACCAGTAATCAGTTTTTCCCCCATAGGGTATTGGTTAAATATAGGTTGGGAAATGGTGATGTAATGTCATAAATTAACGTGTTATTGGTTAATGTGTGATGATGCAGGCACAGAATGAGAGGAGAAACGACTCTCTGGAACCCCGGCTGTGATCACGCCGGCATCGCGACCCAGGTGGTGGTGGAGAAGAAGCTGATGAGGGAGAGAGGGATGAGCAGACACGACCTCGGACGAGAAAACTTCATCCAGGAGGTCTGGAAGTGGAAGAACGAGTAAGTGAAGCAGGGGGACACGGGAGATGAAGGCTGTACTGGGCCTGAATCTTTGTGTTCGTTTATCTGGGTTCTGTTTATTGGTATTATGTGATGGTGTTGTTAAAGAATTGATTCTGATTGGTCGGAGAGCTGTCCTGTTGTTTTAGTAAGGTAGGAATGCATTGCAGTGGCTGTTTCATACCAGATTACATCATTCTGCACAGAGAGTTCCTCCAGGACCTTGGTTAAAACAGTGGAAACAATGTCCTGTCAAGCCAATTGGGGCTTTTTTGGAGTTTGCGCAAATTTATATATTTATATATACAGCTGATTTTGCTATGCATAGGTATATGTTTAAGCAAAATGAATATTGTTGTTTTATTCTGTAAACTAAAGACAACATTTCTCTCAAATTCTAAATACAAACATTATCATTTAGAGCATTTATTTGCAGAAAATGAGAAATGGCTGAAATGAGAAAAAAGATGCAGAGCTTTTAGACCTTAAATAATGCAAAGAAACAAAACTGTGTTTTGTAATCACCACTATTTGTTACAATGTAAAAAAATAATTTGTGAAGTTTAAGTGAAAAAAAAACATGAAATATTGTGATATCATTTTAAGGCCATATTGCCAGTTTTTTTTTATTAGAATTAAACAGGCTGTTTTTGTTAGTGTGCATTTAAATATGTAAATTGTCCCTTTCTGATTGACTGTGCTGGAAAACCCTAATCCTGAAAGCATTACAGACTGAATCCTTACTTAAATTTCATGGTAATTGAGCAGGGCTAAACTGCCTTAAGATGACTAGGTAGGAATGGAAAGTAGTTAGTTAGCTACCACAGTGGAGCAGTTTTTGTCAAAAAATGTACCTCGGCAGTGCTATTCTAATAATAAATGTACCTCAGCAGCAGTGCTATTCTAAAAATAACTGTACCTCAGCAGTGCTATTCTAATAATAAATGTACCTCAGCAGTGCTATTCTAATAATAAATGTACCTCAGCAGTGCTATTCCAATAATAAATGTATCTCAGCAGTGGTAGTAATTTTTTTGTAGTAATTTCTTAAATTCAGTATGGTTATCGCAAAAATACCCTAAAATATTGTGATATTATTTAAGGGCCATATTGCCCACCCCTAGTTTAAAGTAATATAAAGTCTGTTATTGTTTTGTCTTTAGAAAGGGAGATCGGATCTATCACCAGCTGAAGAAGCTGGGCTCTTCTCTGGACTGGGATAGAGCGTGTTTCACCATGGATCCAGTGAGTTGAACCCTATCACACACAATAAAATAACGAAGGAGTATAGAATGCACAGTGTTGTTCCATCTGTGCAAAACAGGAACGTAAATTACTTAATTTCAGCTTATTTCTCACAATAAACAAATGCAATAATGATGCCCTAGTCTATGTTACTCATTGTGTCTGTGTGTCTTTGTGCAGAAACTATCATACGCTGTTCAGGAGGCCTTCATTCGTATGCACGAGGAGGGGGTGATCTACAGGAGCAAACGACTGGTCAACTGGTCCTGCACACTCAACTCCGCCATCTCTGATATAGAGGTACATTTAGGAAATTCAGATGTTAATTAAAAGTTCATCTAAAGTAAAGCATTTCTCTCTGTACAGGTAGTATTAGAGCTTTTGATTTAGAGGCAGTGTGAGATTCATGTGTTCTTATGCTGCTGTTTCAGGTGGACAAGAAAGAGCTGATCGGCAGAACTCTTCTTCCTGTGCCAGGCTATAAGGAGAAGGTGGAGTTTGGTGTGCTGGTGTCTTTCTCCTATAAAATAGAGGGGTCAGGTTGGTACCTATATTTTATTTTTTGTAATCTCTTGAGATGTGACCCAATGGGTAGTTCTGTTTTTAAACCAGCATAAAACTCTTCAGGAGACTTCTGATGGTGTTTTTTTCTTTCAGCTGTTTCAACATATATTTTAAATTGGTTTAGGCTGGTTTGCCTTAAAGTAATTTGTAAAAACTGTAAAGACTCTTCAGTTGTCATTTATGGCCGTTTTCTCAATTTTTATGCCCATATCATACTCTAGTTATCAAACTCTGGACTGGTTTGTTGGTGGTGAGAATGTGTTTTTGATCCTTTCCAACTATCACATATACGGCTGTTCAGATGCAGTTTAACTTGATTTATTACGCAAATCAGTTGTACAGCTATGAACTAATGCCATCTCTGCTGCTCCATGTTAAGTTGTTTTCACACTGAACACGGTTGCTTTGTTTACCGACATAACTGTGCAGAGCTTCTCTCTAAAAAAGTGAAATAAATAAAATTAATAAATAATAAAATGTGTCTGCAACACCATTGAAAAAATAAATTGTCTGAAAGCTCAGCAGCTGATTTAATCAACTTCACACATTACAAATTCATGCATGCTAGTTTCCCAGAAAGGTTAAACCAGTCTAACCAGTTGCATATTTTGTGATGCTTTTAATTGCATTTGTGATTTTCCATGTGTTAAACCAACTCAATGGGAAAGTGCTCCATGGAAGCAAACTTGCACTGTGCCCTTTACTCTGTGTTAGTGCTGGGCAGTGTGACTAAAAATGCAGATCACTGTATTTTTCAAGATTCTGACGGTTTCTCAGTATATCACGGTATTTTTATTATTATTTATTTATATGTATATATATTTTTTGCATGACTCGGCTTTAATATAGGTTTGTGAGTTACTGTACTGTTAGGAGTACAAATATACAACACTAAGGCTTTAAATTAAGGTTTTGATTATTATTGGGTTTACTTTGTCCCACAGAATATATACATAATATATGAGGTAATAAAACTTTATTAGCAGAAAACCAGCTAAACAATGTAAACAATAGACCTTAAAAAGAAATACTGTTACACCAACAGCTTTAACACGGCTTCCTTTACAAATCTAAATATTTTAATAAATAGTTCAAGCCATTAGAGGCCTTGCAGTATTAAAATCAGCCACGATTCTCTTCTTTCTCCAATTAACAAATACATTCAGTTCAGTTTGCATTTATATTCTCTTTCAGGCTACAGTATTAGTATATTTAAACAGGGCTCTAGTTACTGTTCACCTCGTATCATCGAGTTTTAGGGAGTTTTATCACTTGATGAATAAATGATACTGTACTTAGTACCGTTTCTGGGCTCGTTTGGGGGAGAAAGTGCTGATCACGCAGGATGGAGCGAGGGATGAGTGTGATTTAGCTGTTATGTTAACCTACGTCGTAGCCTACGCATATCCAGAGCGGAGCAAGTTTATACCTCTGCGTGCGTGAATCAGCGGCTCTACGCCGCTCTGCAGTTTAAACCGGCAGGGAAAGTGGGGGTGGCGGTCGAGGCCAGGCGGCGCTGGAAAAAGCTGTATGGAGGAATGTGACAAATGTATACCGGTTCAAAACTACCCTACAATATACCATATGAACCAGTGTACCGCTCAGCTCTACAGTGTGTCAATATTGTTTGATAAACGGACCAATAGAAATTCCCCAAAATTACCAGAAATAAACTCTTTTTGCATTGACTTCAATTGAAAGTTTTATCTCTGTCCTGTCAAGTTGCCGTTTTGGAGATACTTGTTTTTCATTGGACAGTAACAATATGCATTTGTATATTAGGCATAATAGATATAAATAAAGCTGTAAAACTGATTAAAGATTTCAATGCTTTTCTGGTTCAGATGAGGAGATCGTTGTTGCAACCACGCGTATCGAGACCATGCTGGGAGATACAGCTGTGGCAGTGCACCCTGAAGACTCCAGATACCAGGTACCAAACCTTCCCCATCCTTTCTAAGCTTTTTCTGATTGTGTTTGGCTTTCTTTTCACTTTTTCACACACAGCAAAGCGTTCAGCTCTGATTCCTCTCTTTCTCTTCCTCTCTGTAGCATTTGAAAGGGAAGACAGTGATTCACCCGTTCTGTGACCGTAAACTGCCCATTGTGTTCGATGACTTTGTGGACATGAATTTTGGAACAGGTGAGCAGTGAAGAATGTGCTTTTATTTCCTGAACTAAAATCGCAATGATCATAAAATAATCATTGTCAGCCAGACCTTTAGGGATGAATGAGTGTCTAAATAAATGCATTTCTTTCTCTGTTTACTCAATCAGTCTGATTTTTAAAAACGGAACTTCTTCAGTGAACAAACTGCTCCCCCAGCAGCATTGTATATAATATTGCTGCTTTAACGTTGAGGAAGTGTGGAAAAAATAAAGTTTTTTGGCAGTTTCAAGTTCTAGTTCTTTGTAGTTTATCGGTTATAGTTTATTATCTGTTCCCAAACTGACTGTACAGGGCTAGAATAGAAACATTACCTTAGATGTGACTAGAATAGCACCACTGAGATCATCTTGTAATTAGTATGGTACTGCTGAGGTACATTTATTATTACAATAGCACTGCTGAGAAACATTTATTATTACAATAGCACTGCTGAGGTACATTTATTATTACAGTAGTACTACCGAGGTACATTTTTGTTATTTCTCCACTGCAGAAGCTAGCTAACAAGTTAAATGTGAAACTGGAGTAGCAATATAATAAATTTGTGCTTAGAATAGCACTGTTGAGGTAAATATATGATTTGAATAGCACTGCTCAGGTAAGTGTATCAGGATTTGTTGGCTGCTGTAGATATGTTTGAATTGTAATTACTTTGACTATATAAGTGAGGTTATTTTCAGTGATTAAAACCAAACCTTACTTCTGTATTCGACAGTAAATTTAAAGTGAAATCCTACATTTTAAATCTATTTAAATCTTTTTAATTTGAAAACTCTATTATAATTTTTGGGCTGCAGGTGCTGTAAAGATCACCCCAGCTCATGATCATAACGACTACGAGGTGGGAGAGAGACACAAACTGCCCTTCATCAACATCCTCGATGAGAACGGCTTCCTCATCAACGTTCCTCCTCCGTTCCTGGTATTTACAACTGCAATTTTCGCAAACAGACAAATTAAAGCAGGGGTGTCCAAACTACGGCCCGTGGGCCGTTTGCGGCCCCATTTCCTTTTTTGGTGGTATTTTAGAAATAGAGTGAAAGTTGGCCCGCTGTTAAGCAGGTTTTTATAATGTGAGATTCAAAGTTTGAACTCTAGGTGTCAGAAACGGGCCAAAGTGCCTAAAAGCGGAGAGAGTGCGCATTTGTAGCGCAGAAAAACGGGCCACAGAGTCTAAAAGCGGAGAGGGTGCACAGTTGTAGAGCAGAAAAACGGGCCAAAGAGTCTAAAAGCGGAGAGGGTGCGCAGTTCTAGGGCAGAACAACGGGGTAAAAGAGTCTAAAAGCGGAGAGAGTGCGCATTTGTAGCGCAGAAAAACGGGCCACAGAGTCTAAAAGCGGAGAGGGTGCACAGTTGTAGAGCAGAAAAACGGGCCAAAGAGTCTAAAAGCGGAGAGGGTGCGCAGTTCTAGCACAGAAAAACGGGGTAAAAGAGTCTAAAAGAGGAGAGGGTGCGCATTTCTAGCGCAGAAAAACGGGGTAAAAGAGTCTAAAAGAGGAGAGGGTGCACAGTTGTAGAGCAGAAAAACGGGCCAAAGAGTCTGAAAGCGGAGAGGGTGCACAGTTGTAGCACAGAAAAACGGGCCAAAAAGTCTAAAAGTTGCCGTAATTAAGGAGTTTAATATTAAGAGACATCAAAATGAAACATCCATTTGAAAAATCTTAGTTTACACAACACTGTCAAAGATAGGTAAAGATAGTAAGTCAAGTATAATGGTGTTTACATTAAAAAATCAGGAAAATGTACAATTTAAAGTGGCCCGTGACTTCAAATATATTTTTCCTTCTGGCCCCCAACAAAAAAAGTTTGGACACCCCTGAATTAAAGGATCCATTATGACTGTTGTGCACTAATGTGAATGAATTTGTTCATCCCTCCTTGTATTTATAGTTGTTACATTGTTATATTTATAATTATCATTATAAATTGCATATTATGTGATATGACAATTCTCCTTATGTTGTTTTATGTTTTAATCTTTATTATTGCTGTTCCTGGCAGGGTATGAAGAGGTTTGATGCGAGGAAAGCTGTGCTGCAGGCCCTGAAGGACAGAGGCCAGTTTAAAGAGGTTAAAGATAACCCCATGGTGGTGCCTGTGTGCAGGTAAGCTTACAAAAAACTACTTCAGCAACACCTTTTGGTGGCCTTAGAACAGCAAAACACACTTAAACAAATGTTTTGGAATACATTTTATCTAATTGTAGAAAGACAATAATGTGAGTAATTAATTAGTGTTTAAAAGTGTTTAAATAAGTTTAAATATTTACATCTTTAATTTAAATCTTCTCACAATGTTTTTGTGCTTGTAGCCGTTCTAAGGACATAGTGGAGCCGCTGCTGAAGCCGCAGTGGTACGTTGACTGCGCAGACATGGGGAAGCAGGCTGCAGATGCAGTGAGAAATGGGGAACTGAAGATCATTCCGGATCATCACCTCAAAACCTGGTTCAACTGGATGGACAACATCAGGTCAGAACTGTCATATTATTAATAACCTGTATTACCTGTATGTTCTGGTCAAAGCCTAAAATTTATATTAACACCATGTTATCTCCATTATTATTATTGTATCTTTTTGCACTATAAGTCACACTAAAATTCTGTAATTTTCCCAAAAATCAGTGTGCCTTAAAATCTTATGTATGAATTCTATCAGTCAGGTATTAAGGAGCAGTAAAAGTACTCTACTGAAGTACAGCATTATACAGGAGTTTCAGTGAAGTTTTTCCAGCACCAAGGCTGGAGCAGTATTAGCATTAGCTGCACTAAGCGCTAGCTCTTCCACCGCTCAGAGGTGAGTATATTGGATTGTAGCCTACATGTTTACCACGTTAAAACAAGCTATGTGGGACGTACCGCTAGCTGATAGCGCCCTGGCTTACCGGAACACTCAGGGTTCCTCAGTGTAGCGCTGTCAGGCGGCCTTTACTAGCGCTACTGCTAATCGCAGCCTTGAAAGTTATTGAAATGTAAGCTTACTGTAAATAAACGCAAGCTCTTTACTCAATACCCAAATAAACAGTTTTCAGGAGAGAAGCCTGTGTAGATGACTGTGCGACACCCTTGTTCCTTACTATTGTTGCTTAAAATGCGCTTTATAATTTTGTGCACCTTATAATCCGGAAAATACTTCTACAACTCATTAACAACCACTAATCTGCAATAATACTATGTTATCTATATTAATAGCATATTTCCTGCTTTATTACCACATTATCTATCCAAATACTAAATTTTCTATATATTACCTCATTAACTTAATTTAATATTACAGTAATTTCATTTTACCTGTATTATCTACATTACTACACTAGACTCTTATCTCCAGTGCAACTCTATAGACCCCAGTCATGTCTTGGGGAATGGACTGCAATTTTAGTGATGGGAGAAACTGTGTTGTGTGTTATTTTATGACAAACAGGAAATGTGTGATTTATTAAGCTGTCAAATTTGTTGCTTATATTGTGTGTGTGTGTGTGTGTGTAGGGATTGGTGTATCTCTCGTCAGCTGTGGTGGGGTCACAGAATCCCTGCGTATTTCATTACAGTCAATGACCCATCAGTGAAACCGGGAGAGGTGAGCTACGGAGCTATATAACATTACTGATACATCAGCCACCTTCAGGATACTCTGTGCTTATATGTGTGTGTGGGTGTGTGTGTGTGTGTGTGTGTGTGTGTGTAGGATGTGGATGGTCATTACTGGGTCAGTGGGCGGTCAGAAGAAGAAGCCAGAGAGAAAGCAGCCAAGCGCTTCAATGTCACCGCAGACAAAATCTCCCTACGCCAAGGTAAAACACACACACACACACACACACACACTCTGTTACACACACACATACAGACAAGCTTATCTTTCTACGTCAGTTTCTGCACAATAATGACTAATAAAATTATTCTGAATAATCAAAGAAACTTAGTAACTTAAAGCTGATGTCCGTAAGTTTTGGGATTGGGGCCCTCTCTGGTGAGAATGGGTAATTGCACCGAGCATGCGTAAGAATCATTTTAAACTGGGTTGGTGTGATGTGGTCTCCATTCAGAGCGGATGAATCCGATTCCAGGTTATGTTCAGTCAGAGAGAGAGAGAGAGAGCTCAGTCAGAAACTTCACTGTTTAGTTTTTGTTTTTACTATGAATTAATGAGCTACTGAGGTCTGAGTTTCTCTTCTGAAGTCTCCATTGCTCCACCAGCCGCTTGCGTTCAGTAAAACTGAGCCGGATCCTCTTTTAGAGGCTGTACGTGTGATGTAATTACGTAAAGATGTGTGACGTGGCCAGAAGAACTCCCGCCAACAGCGACCCAAGACCCCAGTCTTAGCAGGGATGGTCGTTCCGGCACACTGATACCATTAAACACAATATTTTATCCATATTCGTCTCCACTCAGAAATGCTTCTGTTTTCAGTTTAGACTAAACTAAATAATACGGACTGCCACTTGTGAACTTTGAATTTTGAATTTCAGTGTTAAAACTACTAAGGTAGGCCGTGACACAAAAGTGATGTCTGTATTAATACGTGTGTGTGTGTGTGTGTGTGTGTGTGTTAGATGAGGACGTGTTGGATACCTGGTTTTCCTCTGGAATTTTTCCCTTTTCCATCTTTGGGTGGCCAAACGAAGTAAGCGTGTCCCCAAACACATACATATGTATTTCAGCTCTTAATCAAATGTGATGAATATGAAATGCCAGTGTGTAATATGTGTGTGTTTGTGTTCGTTTTAGACTGAGGACCTGAAAGTGTTCTACCCAGGCACTCTGCTGGAGACGGGTCATGATATCCTGTTCTTCTGGGTGGCGCGGATGGTCATGATGGGCCTGAAACTCACAGGAAAACTCCCATTTAAAGAGGTCAGTTTCTGTAGTTTTTTTTTTGGGACAGTGCACTGTCCCATAAATAACTGCGATAAACAATATAATTGATATAATTTTGAGACAATTTTATACCACTGATAAAATTTTAATAAGAACATGGGAATAGAAGTACACCCTAATTGGAAGGAATTAACTTTTATTATTATGAATATTTAGATAAAACAAATTTGTGATTATAATAAAAAAAACTTTATAGCCAAACACTATAAACCTAAGTAGCCTGGCAGTGCCAGTGTTTGATTATTTACACCACAGGCAGTGGCTTTAATACTGTTCAAATCCATATCAGAATATATTTTGTTTCGTATCGACCAATTCAGGAATGTGATTGTGAAAATTGTGTGCATCACAGTGTGCTCGGAGGAAAGCGCAGCAACTCATCAGATAATACATTAG
Organism: Astyanax mexicanus; assembly: GCF_023375975.1. Taxonomy (NCBI): domain Eukaryota; kingdom Metazoa; phylum Chordata; class Actinopteri; order Characiformes; family Acestrorhamphidae; genus Astyanax; species Astyanax mexicanus. Next base: position 5,108,626 of record NC_064413.1, read on the forward strand.
ATAATAGATGCCTGTCCTGACCAACAACACTTTGAGATTGATGTGGGGAGATAATGCCATCTTCTTTTATTTATTTTAACTTTATTTCTGGTTTCACATTTTATTTATTTCGTTTTTGTATGTACAGTACAGGCCGTTTTCTTTATTTTCATGACTCTTTACATTGTAGAGTCTCACTGAAGGCATCAAAACTATGAATGAACACGTGGAGTTTTAGGTACTTAATAAAAAAGGTGAAATTACTAAAGAAAACATGTTTTATATTCTAGTTTTTTCAAAATAGCCACCCTTTGCTCTGATTACTGCTTTGCACACTCTTGGCATCGTTCTCTCAATGAGCTTCAAGAGGTGGCCACCTGAAATGAAAAGTTTTCCAACAGTCTTGAAGGAAGGAGTTCCCAGAGGTGTTTATTAGCACTTGTTGCTCCTTTGTCTTCTTCACTCTGTGCTCCAGCTCACCCCAAACCATCTGGATTGGGTTCAGGTCCGGTGACTGTGGAGGACAGATCATTTTTTATTAAGTGCATAAAACTCCACATGTGTTCATTCATGGTTTTGATGCCTTCAGTGAGAATCTACAATGTAAATAGTCATGAAAATAAATTCATTGGGTTAAGTGGGCTGCTTGTTTGGTGGAATAACTGTGGTTTTTCATGCATCTTAGCATCATATTCTCCTCCACCAGTCTTACACACTGCTTTTGGATAACTTTATGCCTTTACTCCTGGTGCAAAAATTCAAGCAGTTCAGTTTGGTTTGATGGCTTGTGATCATCCATCTTCCTCTTGATTATATTCCAGAGGTTTTCAATTTGGTAAAATCAAAGAAACTCATCATTTTTAAGTGTTCTCTTATATTTTTTCAGAGCTGTATATATATATATATATATATATATATATATATATATATATAACTATTTGTGTGTTCTCAGGTGTATCTGCACGCTGTAGTGCGGGATGCTCACGGCAGGAAGATGAGTAAGTCTCTGGGGAACGTCATCGATCCTCTGGACGTCATCACAGGAATCTCACTGGAGGTGAGAAGAGCTTCTGCTTGTTATTGGAGCTGCTTCAAAGCAATCCACCTGAGTGTGGAGCGTGAAACGTTTAGACCCACTTCAGAGCAGTGGAGAACATTTTTCGATGTTGGATTTAGCCCCAGTTCTCATTAAGTGTGTATATACGTGTATTTGTATTTGTGTGTGTGTAGGGTCTCCACGCCCAGCTGAAGGACAGTAATCTGGACCCAGTAGAGATTGAGAAAGCCAAACAGGGACAGGTATCACTCTTCTCTTACCACCAGTTCATTTCTCTGTGTTTCTCTGTTTATACTAAGAGAGTAAAGCCCTGTTTCAGCTGGATTAACTGATTATAGTTATTGAAGTGATTACTGATGAGTCTGTTCGTTACAGAAATCTGACTACCCCAGTGGAATCCCAGAGTGTGGCACCGATGCCCTCAGGTTTGCCCTGTGTGCCTACACCAGCCAAGGTAATTAATTACACACAGCCAGCTTTCAGACAGTGAGCAGACTAACCTAACTTAGTTAGAATTCATCTACAAATGATATGCAGATTTTGTGGCGAATAGTGGTTGGCAATATGACATTAAAATACAGAACCTGGTCAAAACAATAGTCTCCACCTGGATGTAAGTAAGTAAATGATGTGGGGTTGGTTGATGCTGCAGTTGGTCTGTAGGTTTAGGTTCAGCAACAGTATGTGCTGAAAGAATGAGGTCAGCTGACTACCTGAATATACTGAATATAGACCAGAATATTCCATCAATGGATGATTTTTTTTTTCTTCCCTGATGACACGGCCATATTCCAAGATGACAATGTCAGGATTCATGGTGCTGGAATTGTGAAAGAGTTCAGAGTTCAGGGAGCATGAGATCATCATTTTCACACACATGGATTGAGAGAGAGTTCACCACAGAGTCCAGATCTTAACCTCATTGAGAATCTTTGATGCTGCAAGATCTTTGTAAAAAATGAATGCAACACTGGATTGAAATAAATCTTTGCAGACATTGCAGAAGCTTATTGAAACAATGCCACAGTGAATCTGTGTTGCAATCAAAGCTAAAGATGATCCAATTAAATATTACAATGTGTGACCTTTTTTTTTATGGTGATGACTGTTCTTTTGACCAGCCAATGTAATATGAAAATATTTCACAGTATTTTGTTGATGACAATATTCTTGGTACATATTACTAAAAAAAATTAGTGAGTGGACTAAAGAACTTTCCTTTTTTTAAAGAGAAACTTTATTGATTTATTTCAAGTTTACAAAAACACACAATAGAAATACATCAATATTCAACATCAATATTGTTACATACACAAGATAATCAATAATTATTAATTAAAAGGATAGAAAGTCCCAAGTTTTACCTTTATGATTTTTGTGTCCAAAGTTTTGTCTTCTGAGTTCGGTAATCAGCTACGTGGGCGGAGTCTCTCTATATCTCATATTAATTGGATTGTAAAATGTTATTTTCTAGCTTCTCCAGCCTGTAAAAGACCATGTGCATTTATTAAGTTGAGAAGTAATTCTGAACCCATGATGTAGCTTTTAATATTTAGAGAGTGAGTATTACAACACCTTACCCAATGTCTTTCTCTCCATCACACACGTACAGGAAGGGACATTAACCTGGATGTGAACAGGATCCTGGGCTACAGACATTTCTGCAATAAGCTGTGGAATGCTGTGAAGTTTGCCATGAGGACTCTGGGGGAGGGATTTGTGCCCTGGGAGAAAGCTCGGGTAAGAAGTGATTTATTCATTAAAGTACCCAATGAAACCGATCATGCCAGAAAAATGGACTCAGTTACCCACTCTGGGCCAGAATGCTGCTACACAGTGCGAAAGTAATGGAACATTATAATAGTTGGTACCACTTTAATATAAGACTACCCTTATAAAGAGTTTATAAATGGTTTATAAATGAGTTTTTATAAGTATTATTGATTAGGTTGTAAATCCTTTAAAAATGAATGATTAACAGTAACAACACATTGAAATGGCAACAGTGATCCATTGTTTGCTTACTCATTTAATTCAGCTTAGTCATTTAATTTATAGTAAACAGTTAAACAAATAAATTAATATGACATGTTTAATGCTGATTGGTTGAAAACACAAAAAAAGATCAGTATTTAGGAATATCTAAGGTTTGACAGTATAAATGAATGTGGAATCAAAGTTGCAAATTTTCAGCTCACTGACATTTCTATTTATGTGTTGTTATATATTTATTAACTGCTTATTAATGTCTTTTAACATTAATAACACATTAATAAATCATTTATAATCCCTTTATAAAGGTAGTCTTATTTTAAAGTGGTACCTAATAGTTTCTAGTCCCATGATTTTTAAGATGTCTAATAGAGATTTACTGCTCTAAATTTAAGAACAGACATTTAAAATACACACTCATTTTCTCCCTCTCTCTCTCTCTCTTTCTCTGTGTTTGTGTGTGTGTGTGTGTGTTTTGTAGCTGTGTGGCAGTGAGAGTGTATCTGATCGCTGGATTCTCTCTCGACTCTGTGCTGCCGTCACTCTGTGTGGGAACGGATTCCAAGCCTACGATTTCCCAGCGATCACCACGGCCATCTACAACTTCTGGCTCTATGAGCTGTGTGACGTCTATCTGGTACTGAACTCAGCCATACTCTCACTCGTTCACGTTTATTTCCTTTTTTTTTATTTCCTGTTTGTCCTCTAATCTCTCTTTTATTCTTTAACATTTTATATACCGTATTTTAGGGACTATAAGGTGCACTGTATTATAAGGCGCACTTTTAATGAATGTCTATTTTCTGGTCTATTTTCATACATAAGGCACATTAAGGGATAACAGTAAGAAGACAAACACAACACAAAAGAGTAATCTACACAGATTTGTCTCCTAAAAAAACTGCTTATTTTGGGTGAGTAAAGCACTTTAGATTTCCAGTATTTTAGTGCGTATTTTACACTGAGGTATCCTGAGTGTTCCGGTAAGCCAGATCGCTATCAGCTAGCTGTTTGTCCCACATAGGTTGTTTTAACATGGTAAACACGCAGACTACAGTCCCATATACTCACCTCTGAACGGCGAAAGAGCCAGCTAGTACTTAGTGTGGTTAACAGCTAATGCTAATACTGCTCCAGCCTCTGAGCTGGAGAAACTTCACTGAACTCCAGTATAACACTGTACTTCAGCAGAGTGACTTTACTGCTCCTTAATACCGGACTGTTATAATTCATGCATAAGACGCACTGGGTTATAACAAGCACTGACGACTTTTGTAAAATGAAAGGATTTTAAAGTGCGCCTTGTAGTGTAAAAGAATATGCAGTATAAAATATTTAGTTTCTTTCTTTTTCTCTTTTTATCTCACTGCTTTTTCTTTTTAGTTGTCTGTACCTTTCTTCTGTCTGTCTGTCTGTCTCACTGATCCTTTTCTATTTTTGATCTGTATTACTTGTTAATTTCAAGTAAAAATATCAATTGCTTTCTTTGAATTGTCCTCTCTCTTTTCTGTCTTTGTTTTCTTATTCTTTCTTCCGTCTCATCTTTCTCTGGTCTTTTTTTATAATCTCAATCTCAGATAGATGGATGGATGGATGGATGGATAGATATATAAGATGGATGGATGCATGGATGGATGTAAAGATAGATGGATGGATGCATGGATGGATGGATGGATGGATGGATGTAAAGATAGATGGATGGATGGATGCATGGATGGATGGATGGATGGATAGATATATAGATAGATATATGGATAGATATATAAGATGGATGGATGGATGGATGGTTATATAAGGTGGATAGATAGATAGACAGATAGACAGATAGATAGATGGATGGATGGATGGATGGATAGATGTATGAGATGGATAGATGTATGAGATGGATAGATGGATGGATGGATGGATGTAAAGATAGATGGATGGATGCATGAATGGATGGATGGATGGATGGATATATAGATAGATATATGGATAGATATATAAGATGGATGGATGGTTATATAAGGTGGATAGATAGATAGACAGATAGATAGATGGATGGATGGATGGATAGATAGATGTATGAGATGGATAGGTGGATGGATGGATGGATAGATAGATATATAAGATGGATGGATAGATAGATGGGAAAAATCTGTCCCTCTTGTCTCGTCTTCTCTTGATAAAGAAATGTATTTCTTCCTGTGTCTTCATCTCTTTCTTTTACTGTCGTTCTTTGTCTCTGTCTCTCTGTATCAGTTGTAGTAAGACGTGTGGTTTAACAGAGGTTTTCTGGTTTCTCTCTGTAGGAGAGTGTGAAGCCTGTGTTCAGCAGCACAGACGCTGAGAGTCAGAAGCAGGCGGAGGTTTGCAGGCAGACTCTCTACACCTGTCTGGAGGTGGGGCTCCGCCTCCTCTCCCCCATCATGCCCTTCGTTTCCGAGGAGCTCTTCCAGAGATTGCCACGAAGACAGACTCAGAACAGCCCGGCCAGCATCTCCGTCACCCCCTACCCAGAGAGCTCAGAGGTGATGATGATAAATAAAGATGTTATTACTGCACTGTTCTTCCTCCTCTGCTGCTGCAGGAACAGTAAATAATAATCTGCTGTCGTGTTTGTTTGGGTGTAGTTCTGCTGGCACAGCGAGGAGATCGACCGCGAGATGGAGTTCGTGATGACTGTGGTCAGAACCATTCGATCTCTCAGGGCCGACTACAACCTCACAAAGACTCGCGCTGACTGTAAGAAAAACACACACACACCACACACACACATGCTCAAATTTACCTTTAACACTGTTAAGACATTAAATAAATCAAATTCTATAAATGTTATAACCCTAAAATATTAAAAACCCTGTACAAGGTCAGTGCTGGAAAGTGTGTGGTAATATGTCTGCTTCATAAGGTCAGTTTCATATTTTTTTGGGAATGCCTATACATTTCTACTTACTACCATGTAAATGTGGTAAATAAGATCAGATCAATAATCAATTTGGACCTTGATTTTAATTTCTGTAAATGTCTCTAAAAATATACTGGAAAAACTGAACTAGGCCTGTCACAATAATTACATTATCTACTTATCGAACAATAAATGGACACTACCTTAATAATATTTGATAATTGTGATAACGTCTATTGTGTTTATTTAAATGTTTGTACACATATAAAACAAACACAGTATTTAAGCCAGTCATGCTGTAAAAAAATCTTATATAACTGCAACTTTATACACATTATACACATATATAATTATTTAAAATTTTGTTGTATTTAAAAGGGAATAAATGTAATGTTATGCTATACTATTATCATTAATAGTGTAGAGACATTTAAATTTAAATTGTCTTTAAATGACAATAATATTGTTTATCGCAACAATTTCTGAGATGATACATCATCCACAAAAAATGCTATCATGACAGGCCTCCTCTGAACTAATTTACTTATTCATTTATAATTATTATGTATATTTTAGTTAATTATCTGTTTGTGTATGTAAGCATATAGGCCCCCTTCACATGCTTTGTCTCATTTAAAATTTTGAATGTACAACTTTCTGTACTTCTAATAATCTGTCCTCATAGAAACTCAAAAAAAAAAATTAAGAGGGAGATGGATGGTCGCAAGATGAGCTGCTTGCATTTTTGCGCCAGGAGTAAAAGGCATAAGGTCACCCAAAAGCAGCGTGTAAGACTGGTGGAGGAGAACATGATGCCAAGACTCATAAAAGCTGTGATTAAAAAGAAATCAGGGTTATTCCACCAAATATTGATTGCTGAACTCTTCTCGAGTTAAAACTTTAGTATTGCTGTTTTAAAATGAATATGAACTTGTTTTATTTGCATTATTTGAGGTCTAAAAGCACTGCATCTTTTTTCATTATTTAATTATTTTTAATTTTCTGCAAATAAAAGCTTTAAATGAGAATATTTTTATTTAGAATTTGAGAGAAATATTGTCTGTAGTTTATAGAATAAAACAAGAATCAAAAATTTACTCAAACATAAACCTATAAATAGCAAAATTAGAGAAACTGGTCATTTGGGGTGTCCTTTTAATTTATATCAGGCATCACTACAATTAGATATTTGCAAACCCTCAAAATCTGTTGTAAATGGTAAGAGAGTGTTATTTTCCCTCTTTTTCTCTCAGGTTATCTGCAGTGTATAGACTCTGCTACCGTGTCTCTGGTGGAGAAATACAGCCTGCAGATCCAAACTCTCTCCTACTCTCAGGCCGTCCACCCTGTGAGCGGGGGCGACAGTGCTATCCCAGAAGGCTGTGCGGTGGCCATCGCCTCTGACAAGTGCAGCGTTCATCTCATGCTGAAGGTTAGAGCGTTCATCACTCAGAAAGTGACCAGGAGCCTTGAAAATATCAGTGTTTTAGAAAATGTTAATATTATATTAGACCAACTGGTACTTTTAGCAGTGTGGGCAGTGTGCCAAGTCCTGCTAGAAAATGAAATCCGCATCTTCATAAAAGTTGTCAGCAGTAGAGGGAAGCAACATGAAGTGCTGTAAGATTTTGTGGGAAAACAAAACTGCACTGACTTTAGACTTGATAATAAAGATCAACACAGTGGATCAACACCAGCAGATGACATGTCTCTCCAAACCATCACTGATCATCAGTAAATTTTACATTTCAGTCTGGAGGAAGAGTGGAGAGACACAGTCCAAACTGCTCAAGGTCTAGTGTGTGAAGTTTCCACCAATCAGTGATGGTTTGGAGAGACATGTCTGATATCTGCTGGTGTTGATCCACTGTGTTTTATTATCAAGTCTGAAGTCAGGTGTGTGTATTGGTTCATCTTTTGAGCTGATTTATAATTTTTAAGGGTGTAACGGTATGTGTATTCTTTCCAGCATCATGATTATAATTAATTTTTAAGTGATTGACACCGCTAATATAATTTCATTTTGACAATCTAATACTTAAAATTCCTAAAAAGAGCTGAAACACTGAAATGTATCCAGTAATATTCTTAGGAAAAATATTTGTAGTTTAAGCAGTTAAAGTAATGCTGTTGTTGGCAGTAGGAGAGAACCCTGGTTTCAGGTATTTAATAAAAGTGCTCGAGTCCTGTTACAACATTCCATTTAAAAAAAACGAAACAAACATGATTATAATGAAGATTCATTGTTATTATAAAGTTAATAAAGGTGAGGCTATAAAAAAACAACCAGCCTCTTTATTTTTTCCACCAACTGTACCGAAAACGTACCAAACCATGGGGATTGTACCAGGTTGTAAACCGACCCATGACTTTTCTGGACCATTACACCCCTAATAATTTCATTCTTTGCTTCAGGGTTTGATTGATTTGGAAAAGGAAGTGGCCAAACTGACGACAAAGCAGGGAGAGCTGGAGAAGCAGATGGAGAAACTGGAGGAGAAGATGAAGAAGAGTGACTATAGAGAGAAAGTTCCAGCCAAGGTGCAGGAACTGGACGCTGAGAAGGTAAGGAGAGAGGAATGAGGTGGTGAGCTTCACTGCACTGACCTCTGTAAGGGTCTGGAATTAACTCTGTCTTTATACCAATCTTTTGTTGTACAGAGATGTAGGCCTGGTTCTTTGTAGGACTTCCCTACAAAGACTAAATTTTTTATCGTTTTTTTTTTCACATAAATAAATAATTCATAATTATAAACAGTTACATTTTCAAACAAGGGTCTCTGAGTGATCCAGAGTGGTTACTGTTGCCGCCCGCATCCGATTCAAAACCCTGACGCTGGCCTACAAGGCAAAAAACGGACCAGCTCCTTCATACTTGATGGCAATGGTCAAAGCCAGATCTGCACCAAGAGCTCTTAGAGCTTCCAGCACGGCTCGGCTCGAACCTCCATCACTCAAAACACACAGAAAACAGACATCCATACTCTTCTCTGCGCTGGCACCAAGGTGGTGGAATGAAGTTCCACTGGATGTCAGAACAGCAGAGTCACTCACGGTCTTCAAACGTCGACTGAAGACACATCTTTTTAAAGAGTTCCTAAACTAAAAAAAAAAAAAAAAAGAGGTTCCTAGGGTTCTAAACATGATTAAGTTCTATGTATCTCTTGATCCTAGTCTACAAACTAGCTTTGGATAACTTAAGTAACTTTGAAGCACTGTTGTAAGTCGCTCTGGATAAGGGCGTCTGCTAAATACCATAAATGTAATGTAAATGTAATGTTATAATGTCGCGGCCAAGAAATGCAATCCAAACTTTGGAACACAACTAATAATGCTTAACCACAGAAAATTATTTATTATACACAGATATTTATGTTATGGAGCTTAGTGGATATTACAAGTTATAATCTGTTGCATCTCATTCTGTCTCTTTGCAGTTGAGGCAGAGTCAGACGGAGCTGCAGAAAGTGAAAGAAGCCATAGAGAACTTCAGAAGAATGATGTAACAAATTCCAACTTCCTCCCCTGCACCGCACCTCGTCCTTTGTTAGATTTTTACACTCTGATGGTTTGGCGTCCGGTATGTGTGAATCATGTGCGTCTCTGCTGCTTAACTATCTTTATGAGGAAACAAATTAAATACTAATATTAGCTAGCATCTTGTTTGGCTCTTGTTTTGGTATGAGGGGGTTAATTAATTGATTTCTGGACTGTTATCAATATTTCATGCTCAAATATCCATGTAAATAAGAGCCAAGAGCTTATAGATGTTTCATTTTGTTATTTTTCATGTTTAGCTCGTTTCAACTTAAAGCTGACAGTGTAATATAGCAGCTAATACTCAAGGTTTCAGATGGTCTGAGCTGGTTGTGACGATCAAGGTGGTGGATAACCACAATTGTATATAACTAAGCTGGTCGTTACAGAGGACCAATTTGGCCTGTTTTTTTTATTTCAGTAATTCAGTTCAAAATGTGAAACTCATATATTATATAGATGTATTACACACAGAGTGATCTATTTTAAACATTTATTTCTTTTATTGTTGATTTATGGATTACAGCCAATTAAAACCCAAAAATCAGTGTCTCAGAAAACTAGAATTTTATATAAGACCATTTGTTCTTTTGGCAGTGTGCAACATCCTGCTGGAAAATGAAATCTGCATCTCCATAAAAGCTGTCAGCAGAGAGAAGCATTAAGTGCTGTAAAATCTTTAGTCTTGATAATAAAACACAGTGGATCAACACCAGCAGATGACATGTCTCTTTATCCAAACCATCACTGATTGGTGGAAACTTCACACTAGACCTCGAGCAGTTTGGACTGGGTGTCTCTCCACTCTTCCTCCAGACTCTGATCCCTTGATTTACAAATGAAATGTAAAATTTACTGATGATCAGTGATGGTTTGGAGAGACATGTCTGTCATCTGCTGGTGTTGATCCACTGTGTTTTATTATCAAGTCTAAAGTCAGTGCAGTTTTGTTTTCCCCCAAAATCTTACATCACTTCCTGCTTCCCTCTGCTGCTGACAACTATAGAGATGTGGATTTCATTTTCCAGCAGGACTTGGCACACTGCCAAAAGTACCAATTAGGTCTAATATAATATTCTAACTTTCTAAGATGCTGATTTTTGGGTTTTCATTGGCTGTAAGCCATAATCATAAACATACATCTATATAATATATATATATGCGCTTCACATTTCGAACTGAATAACTGAAATAAAGTAAGATGTACCTGTACTGGTTGGTTAATTTGGTGAATGTAGTCACTTTTACTGTCCACACTCTTTATCTTTTATCTTCAGCAGGGTAGTGATTCTCTTGTCCAGGAATCAGCTGGATATTATATTATATTAGATTTGTTTGTTCCTGATGAAACACAGTTCTGGACCGCAGCTCTGCTCTGCTGTAACCCATCATTCAGCTCCCTCAGGAATACACCCACCTCTTAAACCCTTAAACCTCTCCGTTTCTGAGCTTTATTTTTTTCTTTCTTTCTTTCTTTCTTTCTGAAGAAAGGATGATAAAGGGTTGAGGCTTCAGGGCGCTGCAGGATGCTTTGATCATCTTCAATTAAAAAACAAAGAAAGAAAGAACCTGTTCTGCTTTAATGAGGTGTGTAGAACATATTCACCCTCTCAGAAGCAGCGAGTCTTCAGATCTGACCACAGCGTGATTCTCCCTTTTCATTAACCAGCCGCAAACTCCCACAGCTTTATTATGCATTTTTAATATAATAACATTCATCAGGGCATTATTTGATTTACATCGGGTTCAGAAGAGTGATCACAAAACAGAGGACGAAAGAAAAACTGGTCTGAGAGAAAAAGGGATTGGCTGAATCCCTTCATAACTTCATAAGCCAGGGAAGCTTGACGCCCAGGCAGCACCAACCTTTACCGTCTTCATCATCAGCAACCTTAAAACACAACAGTGTCCCAGAACAACATTATCCAAAAATAACCTGAATTTAAATTATAAAAACGAAGAAACTACCAAACCATGCAGACGACCAACAAAAACACCATCTCAACAACCAGAACTTTGACACCGAATTCCGTCCGAGGTCCTCAGGTTCTCTTGTTCTGTGGCTTTCTCTCCGTCCCTCTCTTCTCCGGCAGCTCTCTAGAGCTTCCAGGGCACGTGGAACTCAGTGATGGGGAGCGGAGTGCAGTGCGTCGTCTCAAAATTCCTCATGTACTTTCGAGCCTGAAGGACACACGGCAAAATACACATCAGACACAAGGACAGCTGGACGTGTACAGTAGTGTGGGACAGTTTGAATAGTTTCTGTTTAATTATGAGCTAAAACATAATCAGATTTCCTAAAGTCCTAAAAGTACAAATGAGACAAATATGATACTAGGACTAGGATTTACTTATTGAGAAAAATGATCCAATAGTAAATATTAGTGAACGGCTAAAGTATGTGAACCTCTAAAATTAGCAGTTAGTTTGAAGATGAAATTAAACTCAAAATTTAAAGAACAGGGATCTATCAATCAAAGTCTGCTCTTCACATTTCTGCATATTTCTTAATATTTCTCTTTACAGAAATATAGGAAATTCTAGGAGGTTCATAGATTTTTTAACCACCAATAAAAAAAAATATATATATATATATATTTGTTTTTTTGTAGGGATGTGCTGAAATAAAATTTGAGAACTGAATAAATCAGATCAGAATTACATTGGTTATATGGGATGTAAAACATTTAATTTAAGCATTTTGAATGATTAAATGGTTGGAACAGAGCTGTAGAAGCTAAAATGACACTGCCTAGAGTATTAGACATGACTTTCTCTCTCACCAGGAAAAGAGCAAGCTGCCGTCTGCCTTCCAGCATCATGTCCTCACCTGATAACACAACAGCATCATGTTAATTCACTATCACACTTTAGATACACTGTATTACTATAGTTTAATGTGTAGTTTCAATGATGTATGGCCATTTTCTTCATAAAAACCTAAAGAAAAATTGCTAGTAGTTCATGTCAGTAGTTAGCTAACTAACTAACAAACTTCCCCATTTCATCTTTAATGGTGTGACAGAAGGGACATTGCACTTTTCCAACAAAAGAAGCAGCGGTGAACACGGTTTGCACTGAAGAACCTAGTAGCGTAATTTACACACTATAAGGCACAATCTTTAAAACACTTTAAATTTCCCCAGAAATTGACAGTGTGGTCTATGTATGAATTCTACCAGTCAGGTATTAAGGAGCAGTAAAGCCACTCTGCTGAAGTACAGAGTTATAGTATATTATAGAGTTCCAGTGAAGTTTTTCCAGCAACGAGGATGGAGCAGTATTAGCACTAGCCGCAGTGCTAGATCTTTAACCATTCAGAGGTGAGTATATCTGACTGTAGCCTGCATGTTTACAGTGTTAAAACAAACTACGTGGGACAAACTGGGCCGAAGTGTAAGTGCTGATTGGTGGGTGCTCACCGACGCTCCAAGGGAAAGGTGTTTCTCGGTCTGTCTGATAGGACTGGAGTACAGACAGACACCAGTCGTCATCAACCTCGTACCCGGAATACACAGACGCTGAGAGAGGAAGAGGAAATCACATCATTTAAATGCTCTAAAATGTACTTTTTCATTTAGATTCCTTAAAAAAGCCAAAAGAAAAGTTTGGAAACACCCCTTCTCATTTAATGTTGTTTTTTGTGTATTATTTTCTATTGTAGATTCATAGATTAATATTGAAGACATCTAAACTATGAAGCAATTATGAAGTAAACAAAAACAAACAAGCCAAAATATCAAGCCACATTTAGCTTTTGACAGATTTACCAACTCTTGGCATTATTCATTGTCTCAGTCAGCTTTATAAGGTAGAACCCGCAATGGTTCTCCAACTGTCTTACAGGCGTTCTAGAGGTGCTGGCTGCTGCTTTTTCAACTGTGTTTCTGTATAAGCCTCCTTTATTTCACTGAATTAGTGGTCTCTGAAGGAAGACAGGATTTTAACTCTTTCATTTAGAAATGCAAATAGATCACCTCTGATTGGCTAACATCACTGCAGCAGAGAACGCCTATCTGCCTTCCCCCCCTCACAAATTTACAGCTCTAAAACTCAAAAGAACAAAATATTTTTAGAGATACAGCCTTATTTATAAAGATATAGCACTTTAACTGCTAGATAAATTTAACCCTTAAACTTCACTTTAAATAAATGTTATCAATGCCACAGGGCGAGCGGATCTCCCCAATCTTCCCTATTGTATTTCACAAAGAACAAGAAAATGTGGATTTTAGCAGAAGGAGCTCTTTAATTTTAATCTACAATGCAGGAAATAATAAAAATAAATAAAACACATTCATGAGAATGTGTCCAAACTTTTGACTGGTACTGTAAACAGTAAACACCCACCTTCCTCTATCTGCGACCCTGCAGACAGCCACTGTCTGACTGCTCTGAGACTGTCCTCCGTCATCACCTTAGGATACCTGAGAGAGAGAGTTGTAGAATATTTAGTGTTTTACTTGTGCTAATGCTGTTGGTATTAGTACAATCTACAATACTGGCACTGACACGGTGTAACGATATATACAGGTGCATCTCAACTAAGTTAAGTAAAGATAAGCCAAGTAAACAAAACTGTAATTCTTAAAAAAATATATTTTAAAGTCAAACTAAATGTTAATCTACACCGATTTCTCTCCGGGAAATGAACGCTTCTGTTTATTTACAGTAAGCTTAATATTTCCAGATTTCCACTAAGGCTGGGTGCAGCAGCATTAGCATTAGCAGCTAACCCCTAGAGCTAGTCGCGCTAGTAAATCCCGCCAACAGAGCTACCCTAATTTAGTTTCGTTCTTCTGGACCTTAGTTTAAAGCACCTTTCATACCTGCTGTTGTGGTTCTGACCAAACAAGCTCAGTGTGAAAGCGCCCTGAGACAAAGGTGAGATGGTAATGAATGGTACTGCTTCAAAAGCGAGTGGAGTATTATCCCACCTGTACTGGAGTAGCCGGAGAAGAAGGTCATTGCCTCTGTTGGACATGATGTCCTCTGGTCCCCTGCATCACATCAGAGAAACAGCAGAGGTAAATATTCAGTGTAAACCAGCTATCAAACACAACTTTAATTTAATCACTAGAGATGCACCATCAGTGCTACCTGAGACATATGTGAGTAAAAAGTACACAGAAAAAGGCAGCTAATGTTTTGGTTAAAAAAAAAAAAAAAAAGGAATAATCTTACAGCTAATTTAGCTAGCTAGCTTTTACAAATGTTACTTAGCTAATTTTACTATCCTAGCCCTGTACAGCTTGTATGTTTTAGCTGGAAACAGCCAGTTAGTGAAGAGATAGTAAGCCGATACAGATTGTGATAAATGATGCTGAATGCTGAGAAATTTAGGGAGGGAAGCAGAAAGCAGTGTGGGCCTAAACACTGCTATACAATTTTTTTTTTTTTTATAATTTTATTTCTAATTTTTCCCATTTTCTCCCCAATTTACACGGCCAATTACCCAACCCATTCATTAGGACTCCCCCTATCACTAGTGATACCTCAACACACCAGGAGGGTGAAGACTAACACATGCTTCCTCCGATACATGTGAAGTCAGCCACCGCTTCTTTTCGAGCTGCTGCCGATGCAGCATTGCCGAGCAGCATCACAGCGCGCTCGGAGGAAAGCGCAGCGACGCGGTTCTGATACATCAGCTCACAGACGCCCTGTGCTGCAGACATCACCCTAGGAGTGATGTGGGGAGGAGCGCCATCTACCCACCCAGAGGGAGCAGGGCCAATTTTGCTCCCTCTAACGCCGGCAGCTTGATGGCAAAGCTGCATGAGCTGGGGTTCGAACCGGCGACCTCCTGCTCATAGTGGCAGCGCTTTAGACCGCTGGACCACTGCTATACAATTTTTAATTAAAGAGTCACTGTTCAGCATAAATTATGCTGCTTTTCATTTATTTTCAGTTGAATATTTTTGGTTGTCAAATATTTGCTGTATCTCTACTAATTAGGCTACAGAAGGCGTGGCTCTGACTGCAGGCGGTTCTTACGTGGTTGTGATGATCTCATCTTTGGTTCTTCGGATCAATAGGACTGGTCCCTGGTACCTGGAAACAGAATGAGTGATGGTATAAACGGCTCAACCGCGGTTACAGTATTTATGATCATATTTCCATTTAAGAACTGTTAATAGGAAAATGTGATGTAAGGCGTCTTACTTGCAGAGCTGCTCTGCGTTGTTCAGGTTCATGTACTGCCGGACGGTGTGGGTCACCAGCGGCCCTGATCAAAAACACACAGAGTGATTCTAACATCAGAGGCAACATTACAGCAACGTTTTTTTTAGGATGCTTTAGGATGGTATAAGGGACACTCACTCCAACTGTCAGGCATGACTTTTAGGGCGAGAGGCAAGAGGTCATCAAACGAGGCATCTAGAACCAGAGCACGGATCTCAGGATATGACATCACTGCCCAACTGGCTGAAGCAGAGACGGAAAAAAAGGGAAACGAAGGAAGGAATGTGGAAAAAACATACAAATAAATAATTAGTTCTATTTGTTATAGCAATGATAATGAAAGTTCTTTATTCAGTCAGTTATTCATCACATAATACAATAATTATCAAAACCACAAACACTGTCAACAAAATAGTGACTGAAAGGACCAGGCAGGAGCATAATGCTTAAAATGATGCCTGTCCTACATAACAAATTAAGCTACCCTTCAACATTTTTACAGTATATAAAAAATAAAGAAAGAAAAGTAAAAAGCCAAAAAATTATATAAGATCAATTGAAACTTTCAGGAAATGTGGGCAGTGTGCCAAGTCCTGCTGGAAAATGAAATCCGCGTCTCCATTAAAGTTGTCAGCAGAGGGAAGCATGAAGTGCTGCAACTAATGACTATTTTATTAGTCGACTAATCTGCTGATTAATAGCTTGATTAGTCATTAAGTCGCGATTATTTTTTGTCAAGCCCTACATTTGTACTTCATACTGGTATATTATGTTCACACAGGCTTGATGTTATGTTAAGGATATTGTAGGATACTTTTATGTATTTTTTTTTACCTTTTTCTTTCTTTTTTCCAAGAAAATAGAAAAAATAAGGATGCTCAGGATATGACCATTTTTTTATAGTTGCTAATTGTTGTAGCCCCAGAAGCATGAAGTGCTGTAAGATTTTGTGGGAAAACAAAACTGCACTGACTTTAGACTTGATAATAAAACACAGTGGATCAACACCAGCAGATGACATGCATGTCTCTCCAAACCATCACTGATCATCAGTAAATTTTACATTTCATTTGTAAATCAAGGGAGAAGAGTCTGGAGGAAGAGTGGAGAGACACACAGTCCAAACTGCTCGAGGTCTAGTGTGAAGTTTCCACCAATCAGTGATGGTTTGGAGAGACATGTCTGATATCTGCTGGTGTTGATCCACTGTGTTTTACTATCAAGTCCAAAGTCAAAAAATAAAAAATGTGCCAGAGTAGATTTTGAGCTCCTTAGGTATGCATACCTTTTACAGTATGTAACAGAAATACAAATGCTATAAATAAAAGAAATATAAATCAAACTAATGCAGAGTGGCTGGTCAGTCCTCACTGACTGTTTACCTGTGAAGCCCCCTATAGACCAGGCGTACACAACTATATCATGTAACTGGAAGCCCAGTTTGTGTACAGCGAACTGAATGACCACGTCCATCGCATTAGCCTCGTTCTGAGGGAAAGGCACACCCTAAAAGAGAGAGATATAATGGCACTGAACATTTTTTCCATTTATTCTCTTTTTTAAAATTTGAATACCCACTATAAAAACTTGCGTCTTAAGAATAACAACTGTGATCAATCACAGTTAATCACAGAATATTGTTATAATTAATCAGATTACATTTACACCACTACTTACACGACAAATGAACCATGTCATGCCCTGCATCCCCGAGATAAGCATCACAGTAAAGCAGTGAAACCTGAGTTTCCACATAGCAGAGTGCTAAAGCTCAGCAACAGGAGCGCTATTGTTATCTATCAGAGCAGACTTAGGCTTACTTACTGTACTGCCTGCAAACCCTGGATGATTCCATCCCAGTACTGAGTACCCACCTGCACAGAACAGAAAAGAGCAGAGAGGCAGAACATTATAGTTATACAGAGATTTAAATCAAGAGTTCAGTCAAAAATGAGCTAAACCAATAGCAATCAAACCAGCAAGAACATGTATAAAGCTATGAAGCCAATGTACAAAAGGTATGTCTGAGTTCAGAAACAATAATTGGTAGAATAACCCAGATTTTTAGTCTTTCACAGCTAGGGTTGCAGCGGTAACCGGTTTCACGGTATACCATGGTATCAAAATGCACGGTTATCATACCGTGTGGGTTTGCTTATTACCGGTAAAACGCAAGCCAGCGGAGAAACTCACCAGCGCATGCGCAACTCTGCTCCGCTTCAGCTACTCACAGCACACAGCGGTGAGAACAGCAGAAAGTGCATCAGACTAAACAAATCTCCGTCCGCCTAAAAAAAGGCTAAACTAAAATCAGCAGTGTGGGACTATTTCGGATACCCGCCGAACGCACCCGAGGATGGTTATCCGATTTGTAATCAATGTGGCCGTAAAGTCACAGCTAAAGGTGGACATACGTCAAACCTGTTCCCCCATCTCCAAGAACACCACCCCGCTGCGCAGCGCAAAGTATGTGTTTAGTTTATAATTTTAATCTGAACCTAAATAAAACCTCTTTGTAGTCGAGCACAACCCATGCGGTAAGCGCCCGCAAAAGCGCTGAGAGCGCTGAGAAATTTGGGCACGCAGGTACAGGAGTGAAGTGCGTGCTACGATGGATTCACGTGTCCGTGTAAAGGTCCTGGCCGGACTGGATGTGGAAGACGCCATTCATTTACATGCGTTCATTTTCAAATTCTGACGTGCCTGTTTTTCATGTGTTAAAACCAGACTCGCTGTGAAAGCCTTAAAATAGAAATCTCTATTGTGAGGATCATGTCAGAAATAAATCCCCTCTTTCTGCAGTATCTGGTTATATACCAACTTGGCAGTAAAACGGACGTTTACAACAGTTGTTGATCAGACACTGACCCAGGCTCAGTTTATTAAATATTTTAAATAATATTTAAATAATTTAAACTTAAATAATTGTACTGAATATTTTAAATACAGATATTTACTTCTTAGAGGACATGTAATGTGTGTAATGTGTGTGTGTGTATATATATATATATATATATATATATATATATATATATATTTTTTTTTTTTTTATATGCACTCTTAATGCCCTTAAGAGTAGTGGAAAAACCCGGTTTCCTTCACCTGATGGTGTACAGTTTATTTTTTTTAAGGAGACATTATCTATATAATTCCAGGTTTCTACAATAAATAGTTAATTGAACAAAAAACCTTTGTTGTAATTTCTTTAAGGGTCAGTTTAATAATATATGTAACAAACTGTGATACCGTGATAACCGTGATACCGCGGTATTTTCTGAGACGGTTATCATGCCGTGAAAATCTCATACCGTTGCAACCCTATTCACAGCTTTCATGTGTCTGGGCATGCTCTCCACTAGGGGTGGGAATCGTTTACTATCTCACGATTCGATTCGATTCCGATTTTGGGGGCCACGATTCGATTCAAAATCGATTTTTGATTCAAAACGATTTGATTTATAAAAATTTCTGCTTCTGGCTTATGAATCTTATTGAAAAAAGCCTCCAAAATATACACTGGTCCTGGAGCAGGTAATGTGTTACAAAAACAATAAAATGTGCAGGAATGTGGGTCCTCAGTGACAGAGGAATCACTGGGATATCACAATGACGTTAATGAACAATAAATAAATAATAAATAACACTGCTTTATTACCAGGCTACTAGCGGTGGTGTGTAGGTGACGCTGCTGGGCTGATGTGATGATAGCAGTGGAGCGCTAAAGTTCAGGAGCAGCTGCTGATTAACTAGTTAATTTAAGGTCGTTGTATTTCTTCAGAAAGGGGGCAGGAGGTGGAGAAATTAATTCATATGGTCCATTCCTTAATTCCTCTGTGATGAGGAGCTGAAATTAGCTCTGATTAGCTTATTGTTATTTTTCCGTTCCGCCTTAAATGCTGCAGCCCGCTGCCACCTGTAGCGTTATTTAAGGTGGAACTGGAAAGTTAGCTAGTTAGCTAGCTAACAGTTACTGAAACTAACTACTAGCGATCTTTTTTATGCTTGTTATGAAGCATTCTGCCATAAAACATTAAAACTACACGTTAATCTAAGGTAATATAATGCTTGTTCTGCCATCTTACCGGTGATTCTCAAACACCTACGCTCTGTGTGTGTCTGGAAGATCTCCGTTTGAAGGGACAAGCGCTATCCCCAGGGTTGCCAGGTCCAACAAAAATACCCAGCCCAAAATCAGTCTAAAACCCGCCCCTCAGAATCGATTTTGGGACATTTTAAATCGATTCTGAATCGTAGTAAATGAGAATCAAGATTCTTATGTGAATCGATTTTTTGGCACACCTCTACTCTCCACCAGTCTTTCACACTGCTTTTGGGTGACTTTATGCCACTCCTGGCTCAAAAATTCAAGCAGTTCAGCTTGGTTTGGTGGCTTGTGACGCTCTATCTTCCTCTTGATTATATTCCACAGGTTTTAAATTAGGTTCTGTTTTTGCATGTACATGCACTTCAGCCAGCTGCCATTTGCCATTCTTTTTATAGGTCACTTGACGTCATCCTGTGATGGCTGACTGACATTCAAACAAGTTGACGATCAATCTTAAGACCTAATCCCCACTGAAAACCTCTGAATGTAATCATGTAAGATGGAAGTTGGTCACAAGCCATCAAACAAAGCTGAACTGCTTGATTTTTGTGCCAGGAGTGGAATAAGGTCCCCCAAAAGCAGTGTAAAGGACTTGTGGAGAGCATGCCAAGATGCATAAAAACTGTGATTAAAAATCAGGGTTATTCCACCAAATATTGATTTCTGAACTCTTAGAACATTAGCATTGTTGTTTCTAAATGAATATAAACCTGTTTTTAGGCATTATTTAAGGTTAATTATTCTGACCTTTACACATGTTTGCAAATAAATGCTCTAAATGAATAGAATAAAATATTTTCATTTGGAATTTGGAAGAAATGTTGTCAGTGGTTTATAGACTAAAACCATAATGTTCATTTTACTCAAATATATACCTATAAATATTCAAATCAGAGAAACTGATTATTTTGAAGTAGTCTCATATATAAAACACAAACACACTAATCAACAAGAGTCATCTTAAAAGTCATATGAAAAGTGCAAAAAGACAAAAATGGAGGTAGTATTTTTTTGTAAGAAAATGTGCCAATCTGTTTGTTCATTATTACAGTAAACATGAATTAGTGAATTAGTGAGTTTTGACCAAATACGATTTTGATTTGGACCTCCAATATGCCTCGACCAATCAAATACCACCTGGAGTAATGGAAAGACTGTGAACATTTGATAATGGGCCAAACTGTTGATTTAAATTACGGCTTAAAAACACAGATTTACCATCCAGTGGAGTGTTCATGCAGCCCACCTCGTAGAAGCCTGCATTGCCCTCACAGCAGATCACCTGTAACGCAATGCGCCAGTATGTCAGTAGAAAAGTTATTTCATATGTCTGAATGTATTTTAATCTTAAATTATCCATTGTTTTAATTTCTCCTTCAGGTTCTTACCAGAGTTTTCCCGTGTGGTCCTCTTTGTCCCCTTCGATCCACAAACATGGTGTCAATCTCATTACCATCACACGCCACCAACTTGTTCCGCTGTCCATCATACTGCAAACAAGCAGAGAATGAATAGCTTAGTGCAAGTGTATTATTTAAAACTGTAAACAGAATGAAATAAAAACAGGTTTTGCAGCTTAAGTGGTTCCAGGCAGTGGTTAGGGCGTTGCTTCAAGGTCACCAGGATGAGACACTAGGTGGTTGCTATGGTGTTTCAGGCTAAGATGATGCTAAGTGGGCTGTACGGTGCTATATTGTTGCTAACGTGTTCTTATATGGTTTCTTTTGTGTGTCAGATGGCTTCTGAGGTGTTCTAAGTTGCTATAATGGCTCCTATAGTATTTCAGGTGGTGAAGCATTTAGGTGCTCTTATCTGGGACTAATAACTGATTAACTTATCATGTGCAACAGAGGTAACTCTTGGTCTTCCTTTCCTGGGGCAGTCCTGATGAGTGCCAGTTTTATCATAACGTTTTTTTTGATGGTCTTTGCAACTGCACCTAAGGATACTTTCCCAAATAAAAAATGTTTTATTCTTTACTTAGTTAAGTAGTTCTCATCATAATCTGGATTAGAACATTATTCAAATATTCACTATTCACTGTATACCTGCAACTCTACCTCTTCACTACTTTACTTTAACTGATGCTCTCAAACACTTTATTAAGAGACAATCATTTCAAGTAATTAACTCTTGATGAGTTCGGCACAGCTGTTAACTGAAAGCCTGAAATTCCAGGTGATTCTACCACATAAATCTGACTGAGAAAATCAAATCCAAGATGTCATCTAAGCGCGAGGTGCCTACATTGAAGAATGTAAAATATAAAACATATTCTGGTTTGTTTTACACTGTTAACCAAAAAGTTTTTTTTTCATAGTTCGGATGAATTTAGTATTACACATGCAAAACATTTTAAAATAATGAAACACCACAGAAATGAAGGCGTGTCCAAACCTATGACTTGTACTGTATATGTAAATACTGTGTAAAGTGTATGTGTATATTTAATGATTACCTCCTCAATAAGCCTGGCTTGGCCCTGTTGCAGCATTGGTCTCATGGCCTTCTGGAGCAGACCCACAGAGCCTGGGTACAGCATCCTCCGGCCAAACGAGTGAGCTATAAGATAACTACAACACACACACACACACACACACACACACACAAATATACATCCAGTACAACTGTGAGTTTACAGTACGTATGGGTGTTACATACAGTTGTATATGTTTGTATAGATGCAGTGTGTTATATAATAAAGTAAGATATGCTGTACAGAATAATCATATAACAGTTTGTCTGACAGTGTTGTGTGTTATATGAAATAGAACAGCAGCATGCGAGGGTTACCTAATAATGTGGCATGGAAGTGTTCGTACTGAATTCAGCAGGCTGTCTGCGGCCCCTCTGTGTTTGGGCTCTGGCTTCAGAAGGGACACGCCCCCTTTAGACAACTTTCTGTAAATGAAACAAGAGGCTGTTAGCAATGATTCCTTCCTTTTGCGGTTCCTATGGGCGAGGGTTATGATCCAGTGCATGTTTTACTGCATCTTTTACAGATTTTGCAAGACATTTTAATAGTTTAATGAAGTGCTTCTTAAACTGTGGTACGAATGCACTGGTGGTACTCGAAGCATCCAGAAGTAAAACACTAGATGACCTCAGAAAAAAAAACAGTCATATTGCATTCAAATATTAAGGACTCTCTAAATCTATTTCGTTTTTACCTGTAATTTTCCTAGTATATGTGTGTTTAGGGATTTACCCATTAGAACCTTTAAGTGTAAGCTTCCGCTTCCACTTCCACTTCCACTTCAGTCCTGGCAGCTCAGAGGAGCAGGCGCAGTGATAGACTCCTCTCTCTCTGCTGCAGGACTGAGAGGTTCCGCAGGTCATTTGTTCCTGCTGGAATTAGACTGCTGAACACCTGATGTGTGTACTTAATAAGCACCATTTAGCACTTTTTTTTGTATGCTTTTTGTGTTACTTCTTTATTAGTATTACTATTATTTTTATTATTTGTGTGCTGTTGGACAAATGAATTTCCCCATTGGGGATTAATAAAGCATCCATCCATCCATCCATCCATCCATCCAACATTGTTTTATATGTTGGTCTTTCCATCCATCCATCCAACATTGTTTTATATGTTGGTCTTTCCATCCATCCATCCATCCATCCATCCAACATTGTTTTATATGTTGGTCTTTCCATCCATCCATCCATCCATCCAACATTGTTTTATATGTTGGTCTTTCCATCCATCCATCCATCCATCCAACATTGTTTTATATGTTGGTCTTTCCATCCATCCATCCATCCATCCAACATTGTTTTATATGTTGGTCTTTCCATCCATCCATCCATCCAACATTGTTTTATATGTTGGTCTTTCCATCCATCCATCCATCCATCCATCCAACATTGTTTTATATGTTGGTCTTTCCATCCATCCATCCATCCATCCATCCATCCAACATTGTTTTATATGTTGGTCTTTCCATCCATCCATCCATCCATCCATCCATCCAACATTGTTTTATATGTTGGTCTTTCCATCCATCCATCCATCCATCCATCCAACATTGTTTTATATGTTGGTCTTTCTTTCTTTCTTTCTTTCTTTCCATCCATCCATCCATCCATCCATCCATCCATCCATCCATCCATCCATCCATCCATCCATCCATCCATCCATCCATCCATCCATCCATCCATCCATCCATCCATCCATCCATCCATCCATCCCAGAAATACAGTTTTACTGATAGGTGCTACTTGTAGGTTTTGGTTTGGTCATTGGTGGTTTGTTGTCTAAAAACTTTAATAACCACTGGTTTATTGAATGTATATTATGTATATTAACCTAAACATTACAAAGCATATTATTGGACAAATGTACACATGCCAGATGTAGTTCTTTTTAGGAATCTTAGGACACTTAAATATGTGTAATTATTACCCCCCGCTGTTATGTCACAGGTCAAATTTAGTTATAAAAATAGTTAAAAGTATTTTTTCACTATGAAATTTCTTCTGCTTGCTTTAATAAGTGTAATCAACATATAATATGAAAATGGTTAATGTTACATTATTTGCCTCCACCCCCTGCGAAAACTACAAAAACTACAACAAAATTGCAATGTTATGTTTCAATGTTATATAAAACTATTGTTTTATATGTTGGTCTTTCAAAAGTAATAAAGTAGTGAAACATTATAAAAAGTTTGAACGTGTTTTTTTTCATTAAAATACGAGTGAATTATCCTAAATGAACCATTACCTGTTATAGGTGAGGAACATCACTGCACTAAATATTGACTATATTGATAATAATTAGCAATGGAGCAATTAGCAATTAGTAATACAATATTCACACTGCTTGTTAGGATTTTTTCAGACATCTTTTGGATAATTAAAACATGCACCAGGTCAAATGAACCTGGGAAAACCATTGCTGTTCCTGACAAATGAACGTAATAGGAGGGTTAACAGAATGAATACGTTACTTTGATTTTCACCATGTTAAATAAAGAAATTAATTGATTTATTCTATTGTGAGGAAGTTATAGCAATAATCGTATTAACAGGAATATTTATGTATTTTATGAAGTACTTAATGACAACTGACAAAAAAAAACTAACACTGTCATTTTATTATTTGTGTTATTTATTTATTTTCCTGTGCTCTGTACTGCGCTCTTGTATTGCCTTTGTAACTCAATATCTTGGTGATCAGTCATGTGATCAGTCCTTCCTCTATCTGCTCTGCTCTGCTCTGCTCTCAGAGTTGCAATATTTCTACACTGAAAATATAGTCTCTGTGACAACTTTAGGATAGATTAAGCTTCTAAAAAAACAAAAAAATATATATATTTTTACTGGACCTGGCAACCCACAATGAACTCTCAAGGAATGTCTATGGTGGAGTTGCAGCTTATGGTAAACGCCCTCTCTGCTTTCTCTCTATTGCTCCAGAGACAGCAGATGACACTATACATGAGATTCAACAAAGCTTTCAGTATTATTAAATTGAAAGTCAAATATCCAGATGTGTAAATATCTAAAAACATTTATATATAAAAACAGAGGAAAACGTACGGATTGCTGACTTCTTTCCAGCTGAAGTCTGCAGGCCAGTGTGAGAAGTCGAAGTCATAGCTGGCGAGTTTTTTCTAAAGGGGGCGGAGTAAACACACAAAGTGCCACAATTACATCAGTGCCATTACAGTGCTGTCTGTGGGGATGTTGAGCCAGACGTTGCTGAGGGTTTACCTTGTTGCTGGGTGTGTGGCTCTTCCTGGTCTCCTCCAGAATGGTCATGAACTGCAGATACTCAGGGTTTCTCCAGCGACCCCAGCCTAGCAACACACACACACACACACACACACACACACACACACACAAAAACACAAACACACAGAGTTATGGGTGATTGTTTTGCTCCACTGAGGACAGATGGCTGTGGAAGATCTATGTAGATAATGCTCTGTGGGTGTGCTGCAGAAGGTAATGTGTAATTAATGAGAACAGGTTATGAAAGTGGATTATCACTGAGCAAAACAAAAGCAAAACTGTGATGCTACTGGGCAATTGAAAAAGAGGCGGAGTCTGACTCTACATCTACAGGGGTTGGACAATGAAACTGAAACACCTGGTTTTAGACCACAATAATTTATCGTGGTGACGGACAGTTCTGGTGGAAACAGGAGAATTGAGGTGCACATTGAATTCTGCGTGATTTGATCAGCCGTGGTTTTATGTTTTTTTGGATACAATCCAGGTTAGCACCGGAACATCTCTTTCAGACAGCTTCCTCTTACAGCGTCCACAGTTAATCCTGTTGGATGTGGCTGGTGCTTCTTGGTGGTATGCTGACATTACCCTGGATACCGTGGCTCTTGATACATCACAAAGACTTGCTGTCTTGGTCACAGATGCTCCAGCAAGACGTGCACCAACAATTTGTCCTCTTTTGAACTCTGGTATCAGACACCCATTATGTTGTGTGTATTGCAATATTCTGAGCAAAACTGTGCTCTTACCCTGCTAATTGAACCTTCACACTCTGCTCTTACTGGTGTAATTAATGAAGATTGGCCACCAGGCTGCTCCAATTTAGCCATGAAACCTCCCACACTAAAATGACAGGTGTTTTAGTTTTTTTGTCCAACCCTAGAATGTCTTCACCCTCCTGGTTTTGGGGCATTACTATTCATAGGAGAGTCCTAATGAGTGGAATGGGTAATTGGCTGTGTAAATTTGGGAGAAAAAAGTTAAAATTACTACAAAAAAAATAAATAAATAAAATGTAACTGCCACAGTGGAATAAAATGAATGAGGACAAGTCTTGATATTCCAGTATCAATTACTCACCTCTGAGACAGGCAACTCCCAGCAAACACACCAGCACCGTACCCACGTACTGACTGTATGGGGCTAGTTTACTGCTGCAGATGTAGCCTGAAAGACAATCAAAATCAATAAAACAAGACAATATTCAATGTCAAAGCAGCATTATGAAAGAATTAGTATTTTTGCTCCTGGGCTCCCACTATAGGGGGTTTAAGCACACCCCCCCAACCCCTCATGGACAGCTGTACACGTGCATTTGTTGACAAGCTGTCAGATACACGAGCCGAATCTTCAGAGGAAGTACAATAATATTAAAAGATTTTATTATAATAAGTAATGACTTGGGTTACACATTCTATTATGCAGTTCTGGAGAGAGTATGGAGAGTTCAAGTTTCATACTGCATTTGCATCGTTCAGGCCCAGAGCCAGCAATTACAGAGATGCCATTTCCCTTTACCTCATTCAGTGTACCATCAATATGATTCTGGAGCTGATATTAAAGAAAAAAAATAATATAAACAGTTTTACAAACAGCATTCTTTGGGGAACTAAGGCTGATCATGGTTCAGTAGTTCTGGAACTCTGGTCCTTTGGTCTAGAACATTGGTTCCAGCACCCTTTCACACCTTCTTTTTTTGGGTAAAACCCAATTAAAAAGTCTGAAAGTCTGGACCAAAAAAGCAGGTGTGAAAGCACTCTATGCTTACCGATACTGCCACTTCAGAAATATTTGGAATAGCATTCTTAGACACCAGGACACTCTAAAAGGGTGCTTTTTAGAGTTAAAGTACTCTTTTAAATGTGTATTTTTTGCTGCGACACATTTCTATATTTAAAAACATGTTTAATTACATGATATGTAATTCTAAATCGTGTTACACGATTACATTTACAAGCAAACTGCACTGCAGAATAAAAACCAACAAGCACACACAATGTCAACATTTCACCATATTTAAATCATGCTAAAACTCTTCTGGTCAAAAGCACAAATATGATACGGACTTAAAGCCTGACATCTGGACATCTTTTCACGAGTCTCAAAGAGCTATGAATAAGAATTACTGCACCATGCTTATGCTTATATCTCCTGCAATGAAAGAAAGCAGTCTGCACACTACATACTAATAGATCTAACCTAAATTAATGATATCAGAACAAGATAAAAGTTACCTTTCTGCAGATACAACACAGTCACTAACGCAATGCCTGCACACATAAAGACCATCACAAATCTGCACAATTATTACACACCTTGTTCAGCTGTCTCCTGAATTCAGTCCCACACTGGAGCCCATCTGTGTAAAGCCACCCGCTACACATGCTACATGTGGACTGTTCCACACACATGAAGAGATTAGCAGCGAGACAGAACAGAAGGTCCGTGCGGTAACGGTATTAATAGCATGACTCATTCCATATCATCATAGTAGATGAGGCAATCATTATGCCAGCATCATAATCACAGCCCATAATGAGGGGAAAACCAACCCCTGCTGCTCAACAACACACGTCAAGCAATGGAGAGATTCGGCCATTACTAATGTATAAAAATGCTTTAAATTATATAGATATAAAATATAGGTCTATTAAATATCCGGCTTAGTCTGTTTAAAATGTAAACTAGCCCAATAGACATTCATAACTGAATACATTTTCATTTTGAACGGTTTGCAATTAAGGCTTTTTGACGGCCATGGTTAATATTAAAAGTAGCCTTAAAAAAAAAAAAAAAAAAAAAAAAAAAAAAAAAAAAAAGCATCCTGTAAACTTAAAATTTTGACTGACTGATAGCAGAACAGATATCGGAGAGGATGATCACATGATTCACCAAGATATTGCATTACACAGGCAGTGCAAAGACAATTATTAATAATACAATAAGTAAATTGTTATACATAAAGAAATAATATCTAAATAATTAAAGGACAATATTTTACGGACTTACATATCCCCGTTAGTAAAATAACTACAATAACTTCCTCACAATATAAGAAATTACTGTATTTTTTGCACTATAAGGCGCACTTAAAATCCTTTAATTTTCTCAAAAATCGTCAGTGCGCCTTTAAATCCAGTCAGGTTAAAAGGAGCAGTAAAGCCACTCTGCAGAAGTACAATGTTTCACAGGAGTTTCAGTGAAGTTTCTCCAGCACCGAGACTGGAGCAGTATTAGCATTAGCCGCTAACCACGCTAAGCAGTAGCTCTTTCACCATTCAGGGGTCAGTATTCTCAGCCTGTAGCCTGCTGCTAACCCCGGTAAACACTGCTGGAGCAGCATTAGCCTAAGAACTTGCTCATTAAGCGCTAGCTCTTTCGCCGTTCAGAGTTGAGTATATCGGACTGTAGCCTGCGTGTTTACCAGGTTAAAACAAGCTACATGGTACAAACCCCTAGCTAATATCACCCTGGGTAACTGGAACAGTAAGGGTTCCTCATAAACTATTACTATGTCCTGCAAAATCTGTCTAGGACTCAAAAGGTTTAGCTGTAAAGATGCTGTAAAACATGCATTGGAACATAATCCTCCAGACTACGAACCACAATGTAGCGCATGGCAAAAATAATTATGACTAATTAACGAATCGAAACAATAATTGGTAGATTTGTCGCCTACTAAAATAAGCCTCAGTAGCAGCCTTAGTATCATCATCATCACGTTGCTCACTTCTAGTTGTTAGCTATATTAGCCTAGCCTATATTAACTAGCTTGTTAACTTGAGCTGGATTACTGCTATACTAGTAGCTGTTAGTAGTGTTTACCTTTCCTGTACAGATAGCAGAGGATGAGAGGAGAGCTGTAATAAGACAGGGACCACAGTGCTGAGGCCTGAAGGGACAAAAAAAAAAAACATTAACATATAAGTGATAGAAGCACACTGTTAATTTTGGAACATTTTTAATAAACAAATCTGATCTGAAATCATATCAGAATTGAACAGAGGTATCAATTAACCAAGTAAAAACAGTTAATTACCTTACTTAAGTAGAAATGTTGGTTATCTATGCTTTACTGGAGTAATTATTCTTTAGACGACTTTTTACTTCTACTTCTACTCCTCACACAATTATGTGAACTCTTTTACTTCTTACATTTTAAACATACATTCCAAAACACATTCCGAAACATATCCAGGCCTGAAAATTTCTATTTTGAAATTCCATGAGTTTTTCAGCTCTTTCATGACTGTACTAATTAGGGGTGTGCCATATCGTATCGTACGTGATAATATTGCCAAAAAATTTTAAATATCGTCAACGATATTATACCCTGAAATATCATGCCATATCACTTACCCCCAAATTATCGCGTCAGAGTACTACTTTTTTGCCATTTTTAGCAAAAGAAAAATTCACACTGTTCTCATTTCCCATTATATATCTACTAGAGACAGATTATATCTGTCTAGTATAATTTATTTTACTTAAATCCTGGATATATGAAGATATTCAAAGTGCCTTACTAGTATTATGACATTGTTACAAATGTGATTTTTTTTTATTTTTAATATCTCAGTTAGCCATACCATATTGCATGCAATAATACAATTCTAAATATTTTTTCTAATTCAATGTTTTGTCATATCGCCAAAAGTACTGTTATCGTGAAAATACCATGAAATATTGTGATATTAATTTAGAGCCATATCGCCCACCCCTAGTCCCAATATACCAAAAGAAACCAGTATAGTTTGGTTATTACACCATACTGTACTTTAATTTTATGCTTTTGTTTTATTTATTTTTTTTTTTATATAATGTTACATGGCATGTCTACATCTAACACAATGAGATGTACAAGTGGGTCATATATATATATATATATATATATATATATATATATATATATATATATATATATATATATATATATATGGCAGCTTATAGTCTTACTAGATTCTTGTTGTAAACTTAATAAACAGTGTTTTATGCTTCCTTGCTCTAAAACATCCAATTATCAAAAGTCAAAACAATATTATCAAAAGTTAAAAAAAGATTATTAAAAGTCAAAACAAACATTTTGGTTATATTAATTGTATATATCCACAGGGGCTCTCAATCTTTCAAAAAATACAATTAAAGCCATGGAGGGTAAAGCTTTAAGATTTTAAGAGTAAGTAAGAAAGGACTTACCCAACCGAGGATACTGTCTGTGTGTCTTTCCAAAGTTTTCGGCTGATAATCCCAACCCTGTAAAGGTGACAGTGATTTTAATGCACAGAATAAAAACAGCAAAACAGCCACTTTCCCCTATTACTCGAACTATCCGTTCCACCTTAAATGGCACTCTTGTTACATTCTGGCGCCTCAGGATGATAACGCTACAGCAGGAGCATTTAAGGTGGAACGCGAGATTAAAAATAAGACTTGGGAATATGCTGAAAATCTATCTAAAACATAAACTACAGCTATCAGAGAGGTCTCAGATTTCCCTTTTATAATCCTAACTGATAGTTAAGACTCTCAAAACCTAATTTCAGTGATTAATTTGTGTACATTTACAGTTATTCTGACAGACTGACATTAGCTAGTTAGCTAACTACAGTGCTAGCTAAGGTTAGCCTGTCAACTCAAAGCCCTGCACTTCCCTAGCGGCTCTTAACGAGCCCAAACCCCGAGTTTTAGCCCGTTTTGCGGGCTGTTAAGAAGGGGATCAGCTCGTACCCGCCTCCCGGCTCTTCCCTCAGGTCGGGGCTGCTCGAGCGGGCGGTGGATCCGGTGCAGGCTGGGCCCGAACAGGCAGCGGAACCACAACCAGCCGGCCATCCTTCCTCGGTCGACGGCTACGGAAGCCGGAGTGGGTGAACTGAGCTAATTCAAAACATTCAAAACTGTAAATATAAAACTGTGATGTGTACATTAAATTCTATTCAATTCTACAGTTATATATGCTATATATTAATATATATGCACAAATACTGCAGGTGGTAAGAGGCTATACCTTATTAAACTCCTGTTTAAACATCTGTAAAAAATTAACATCTTATTTCTGACAATTTTATATAAGGACAAACAATGTTTTTTAAAAAGTTATTTTAAATGTAAAAAAAAATTAATTAATCCACTACATAAGCAATGTGCAATATTTAAGGTGATAGCTGCATAAATTGTTTTTTAACACATTATAATGCTTATGCATTATAATCTAAGTCTTTCATTATTATTATTAATATTCCCCATTTGAAAAACATGGAAAATTAAGCGTTCAGCAACATTTCAAACTAGTGATCACCTTTTTTGAGCTACAAACACTGCAGTTTGATCATTTATGCTTTTAATGCTTTTAATGTAAAAAAAAATCTAGTACATACACAAATTGCAATATTTGAGGCAATAATAGTTTCATAATTTTGAAAAAAGTCAAACACACACACACACACATTAAGGATGCAGATAAGTGCAGATGCAGATAAGTGGCAGTGCAATAATGCAATGATGCTTATTTGCTTTTAAGAAGCCTTCTCTTTGGAAAAATTCTCATTATTTTAAGATAATTTTTTTAGATGCTTAAAAGTTATTTTAGACATTTTATTATCTTTAAAATAACTTTGAGGTGTTTTCACAATAGTTATCTCTTTTATTCTTCGTATTTCAACTTATTTGTCAAATGTTTGTAGGCAGAAATTAATATATGTGCATGAATCACTATATGTGTGAAATGCATTAGAAAAAAAAAAGAAAATAAAAATAAAAATATATATATATTTGTAAAGTATTTATAAAATACATTTGAAAATTTTTAATTAAAGTAATGCATTTGCGTTATACTTAAAAAAATAATAATAAATATATATATATATTTTTATTATTATTTTTTTATTATTATTATTTTTAAGTATAACGCAAATGCATTACTTTAATTAATTTTTTTCAAATGTATTTTATAAATACTTTACAAATATTTCTTATACAGAATTATTGCCTTTAATAACAAAAACAAAACTGAAGACAAAAAGTTACGCACACAGGTTTGTGTATGACAGCACTGATTTACAGCATTTACTGTATTTCCGTTTGTTTGTTTGTTATTTATAAGGCCCCGAGTGGAACTGCATGATTGACCAAAGTAATGTGACCAGTCCACTGTGGGACATAGATCTATATCAGATGTCTATTACAGATGACATGATGTACAATACAGTTAAAATTCAGAATAATGATTTAAATAGTGCATACACTTATCATCAGAGACATCATTATTTACAGGTTTTTATTTCAACAGATATTACTGCCTGCCAACATTACTTATACATTAATTTGAGTTCATCATCCACTTGAGAAAACTTATCCACAGCACGGGTCGTATCTGGAATGAAAAGACACACATGCACAAAATGAGATAATATAGCAATATTATATAAAAATGTAATATTTTTTTGTGGCTTTCCCTGTTTTTTTCTTTGATTTAAACATTTCACTTTTATGTGACTGAAGATTTTTTTTTTATTTCTTTACACAATTTTGTCCCAGTTGAAAATGTAAAACTCATATACTATGTGGATATACTAAACACAGACTGATCTATTTTTTAAGCGTTTATTTCTTTTATTGTTGATTATGGCTTACAGCCAATGAAAACCCAAAAATCGGTGTCTCAGAAAATATGAATATTATAGAAGACAAACTGATACTTTTGGCAGCGTGCCAACAGCAGTTATATGTAATATAATCCGTTATATGTAATATAATCTGTGTAAATTTATCCCTGAGGGAAACATTTCTGGTAATGTGTCTCCATATGGTTTCCATAGTTACCAGAAGGCTTTAAAGAATTAGTCTGGTAAAAATCAAAAGTAACATGATTGATTGATGTCTGACCCCACATACAGTCGATCAGCAAAGACATGTCTGATGTGTGCTTCGTTTGTTTAGAACAGGATTTGCTAGGTTAACATTGCTAACATATATTGGACTTAGCCTGTCACCTATCTGATCTTGGTAAACACATACCCAAACGAGGAGCCAAACAAATGCAGGATCTTAAATAACACTCAAAACATTAGGCCTTACCCTGGTCCTAATCAATATATTAATAATCTAAACCCTAGAAAAGAATCTACAGGAGGTTCTCTAAATCAAGTGGAACCAAAAAATAATTAAATAACAGTAAAATATATTAATATTGTTAATAACACAAATTACTTCATCAAAAACTCATAAATAGTATTATTATTATTATTAGTCACACTGACATACCAAAAATCAAGGGATAGCAGTGTGCAACTTATTTGTTACATACATCAGGGGATGGCTTGGAAATGCCCACACCAAAGCCTATATTGTATATAAGTCTATACGTTGGATAGAATGCTCATGGCAAGAAAAAATAAATTATTAGAGTGATTGGCTGAGAGACATTCTGTGAGTGAGTGCCATTATCAGCCCTGTAATGGACTGCAACCCAAGCTCTCCATGTATTACCACAGGTCACATACAGGTAAGCCAGCAACGATGCAGCGCATACAAGCCAAACAGCGCAACTACAAACAGAGCAGCAATGGAACTATTTTAACTTGCTTGAGTGTTTATAACCGAAAAGATCGTATTTTCTCGTCCTTTTTAACTCAAAATCTTTCAATAAACAGTAACTATCAATAATATAACTGTGGTATAATCGCTATAATACATTGAAGGTTTGTGCTATGCTGTGTGATATCGGCACTGCTGCGCTGATCTACAACCGCAGCACAGCAGTGCCAATATTACACATCATAGAACTCCGTCTTGTGTATTACTGCTTAAGTATAAAACATATTCTGGTTTTACACTTGTTTAACACTTTTTGTGTATGTAAAAAAAAAAAAAAAAAAAAACCACAAAAAGAAAGAAATACATTAAATAAGAAGATGTGCGACCAAACTTTTACAGGTATTGTATATTATACTCTCAATTCTGCTGTAACATGAGATACTGGTGATGACTGAAATTCAGACCTGAGTCTAGAGCCTACAACTTCCTGAATAAGTCAATACTGAGTCAATGTGCTTTTTGTTCTTTTCTAAGTACACAAAATGTACATGTTGCAATAACTGTTTGAGGTAACTGATGGTACAAGACAGATACAGCAGACAGAGATAAAGCTGAACACAGATGAAGTACTCCTTTAATATAGTGTGGTGATTAATGCACTGGTGGGGGCTGAACCAGTGGTGCTCTTTCTGTGACCTGAACACATCATCTCTCACCTGTCTAATTCCTTATACACGTCCGCCTCTCCGGTGGGCTTCAGGTCCTGAGGGAGGGGGGAGATGAAGGAGGAGGAGGAGAAGAGATAAGATTTATGGTCTGGAGGAGGTTCGGGTCAGCTCATCCTCTAATATTTCTAATGTAAGACTGACAGTAAAAAGTGAACACACACACACACACACACACACCAGATTGTAGAAGCTGCATTATTATCCTCTGACACATACATACAGAAATATGCACAGAAACACGCTCTTTAAAATTTGATAACTCACCATATAAACAGCACCATGTGGGGAAGACTATTGTGGGGAGAGAGAGAGAGAGAGAGAGAGAGGTGGGGGGAGAAACAGTGAATGGTGGTGTCTGGAGGTTGGTGGATGGAGGAGGTATGAATTTAAACCAGATGTTGACTGATATGATAAGTAATAACTGCTCGACTGGCAGACATCCAGTAGTTTTATATAAACCCTATTGTCCTTGCTGGCATGATTATTAGCTGTGAATAGCCAGGTTTCGTATTTCTTACACTCAAAAATTGCAGAAATTTAATTAATTAGTAATTATGCAATTATACTGTATATGCAATTACACTACGTCATTTTTTTTATTAAAGAGAATTTTGGAGAGGCAGAGTCCCTTAAATGCAAAGATGAGCATCTGTGCCTTAAAAAAAATCTATTTTTTTTTTTAAATATGGAGGAACAATTTCAGAAAAACGTTTCTTAAAATCCCAAATTTGTGAAGACTTTGGATATCACATCATCTACAGTAAATACCATCATCACAGCAAGAGCTCAGGAACACTTCCAGAAATCACAGTCTGTAAACACAGTTCACCGGTTGGATCTTGCAGAGAAGAATTTTAAGGACTACATGGCACACCGTATTATAAGGCGCATTTTATGTCACAATAATAAGGAACAAGGGTGTTGCCACGTTAATCTACACAGATTTCTCTCCTGACAACTATTTATTTGGGTGAATAAAGCACTTCCATTTATTTACAGTAAGGTTAGATATGTTCCAATATTTTCAACAGCGCGGTTAGCAGCAGCGCTTAGTGCTAGTAAATTCCACCTGATAGCGCTACACTGAGGAACACCGAGTGTTTTAGTAAGCCAGGGTGCTATCAGTTAGTGGTTTCTCCCACGTAGCTTGTTTAGAAACGCTAATCACGCAGGCTACAGTCCGTTATTCTCACCTCTGAATGGCGAAAGAGATAGCACTGTAGTTAGTGGCTAATGCTAATACTGCTCCAGTCTTGGTGCTGGAGAAACTTCACTGAAACTCCTTTATAAAGCAGTACTTTACAGTACAGTACAACCTGACTGGTAAAAATTATACATTAGGTGCACCAGATTATAAGGCCCACTGTTGATTTTTGGGAACATTAAAGGATTTTAAATGTGCCTTATAGTGAGAAAAAGCCAGTAAATCAAAATAAGCCAAAATAAAAAAAAGTGTGAACACCCAGCTCATCATTAGTGCAAAGTTCAGAAGTCTGTTTTTTTGTTAAATAGCAATTTCAACATTTGTCTATAAAATGTACAAATCTCATTGCATTCTATTTATTTACATTTACATAAGGTCCAAATTTTTGAAATTGCAGTTCTACGTGTATATAATAAAAACAAGATTTCCCAATACTAAAAAAATATATTTTAGAATTACTAATTAATTCGTGCATAAACAACATGCTGTTTGCAGCAACAGACCACTGCACTACATTTACTTTTACAGCCGTTTAGCTCTGTCTTAAGAAATGTTGGTGGAGTGAGCACCAATGACAATTAAGATTTATTTATACACTCAGGTACAGGTGTTCGATCATTTAAACCTTGTTAAAATCAGAATATGTTGTATAATATCTAAAAATCACAAGATGTTTATTTAACAATTACAAGATAACTCATAGTAATAGGTTACCAGCCTGTATCACTGTAAAAGGATTGGCTGGTACGAGGGCCCAGTCAGGACACGTCTTACAGATGTTGGTTGTTTATCTGCACCATTCTTGTAAACAGCAGTAAATCTGAGTTACCTCGTTTCCAGTCTGTGCTACTGGGCCAATCTGATTTATACTGACTCAGAATCACCTGTCTCAGATCCTCAGGGTTCTCGTAGATGTTCTCCACTTCTCCAGAGTAGTGAGACAGAGTGCGCTCCACATCTACGTCTGCACACACACACACACACACACACACACACACACACACACACACACACACACAGGGCTGAATTAATTCTACTCACAGCCTCCGTCCATCATGACCGACAGTATTCAGATCAATTGCGGATTCACTGCAAAGAAGAAAAAGACAAATAGCCGCACTCACTCTGACGAGACGAGCAGCAGCCCCGCCTCCACAGCAACATCCCCACAGCCACGGCAACCACGGGTACCACAAACAGGAGGAGAGAAAGAGCAGAGAGGACTGCAGACGGCTCTGGAAGACAGATAAGAAAAAGAGAGAGAACAGAGAAAAAGAGCTGATGGTGAATGGACACGGGTTCCTTACTGCAGCCCAGCTGAAATACACTACATTCACAGGTTTATACAGAATACACAAATATACTACATACACAGACCTATACAGAAATATATAATAGATATACAGACCTATACAGAAATATATAATAGATATACTACATACACAGACCTATACAGAAATATATAATAGATATACAACATACACAGACCTATACAGAAATATATAATAGATATACTACATACACAGACCTATACAGAAATATATAATAGATATACTACATACACAGACCTATACAGAAATATATAATAGATATACTACATACACAGACCTATACAGAAATATATAATAGATATACTACATACACAGACCTATACAGAAATATATAATAGATATACTACATACACAGACCTATACAGAAATATATAATAGATATACTACATACACAGACCTATACAGAAATATATAATAGATATACTACATACACAGACCTATACAGAAATATATAATAGATATACTACATACACAGACCTATACAGAAATATATAATAGATATACTACATACACAGACCTATACAGAAATATATAATAGATATACTACATACACAGACCTATACAGAAATATATAATAGATATACTACATACACAGACCTATACAGAAATATATAATAGATATACTACATACACAGACCTATACAGAAATATATAATAGATATACTACATACACAGACCTATACAGAAATATATAATAGATATACTACATACACAGACCTATACAGAAATATATAATAGATATACTACATACACAGACCTATACAGAAATATATAATAGATATACTACATACACAGACCTATACAGAAATATATAATAGATATACTACATACACAGACCTATACAGAAATATATAATAGATATACTACATACACAGACCTATACAGAAATATATAATAGATATACTACATACACAGACCTATACTGAAATATATAATAGATATACTACATACACAGACCTATACTGAAATATATTAAATATATTATATATACTGACCTTCACAAAAGTATACTAAATGTACTACATATACAGATCTATAGAGAAATGTCTAATAAATATACTAAACATTCAGACCTATACAGAAATATATTAAATATATTGCATATACAGAAACATACATAAATATACTACATATAAAGAACTACACAGACATATATTTAATATACTACGTATGCATACTGTTACAAAAGTGAGGGGATGGACGTAAGTGGCACTAAGTGCAGAATAATAATAATTATTAAATTAACAAACTAAAACAAATTAACAAACAAACAAAATAAACCAAAGTTACACTGAATACATAACTACAAAACACTAAACTTGAAAACAGGACTCTAAGAAACAGCACGAAACAAACCTGATCACAGACAGCAAACAAACCAACAAAAGACTAGACAAAGAAGGCTTTAAACAAAGGGGCTTATATACACATGGAGGGAACAGGAAACTGGAAACACCTGAGGATTAATCAAGAGGGGGCGGGGTTACAAATAACTATTGACAGGGTGGGTTTAGGGCAGAGACAGGACCAAAACACAACAATAGCACATGGCTGGGAAACACATGACAGGTAAACAGAGGGCAGGAGCACATGGGACCAAATGAGGGAGAAACACAAGACAGACATGGGCTAAACTGTGACACATACCTATACAGAAATATATTAAATATACAAACTTATAACATATATTAAATGTACAGAAATATAATAATTATACTAAATATACAAAACTACACTGTACATAAATACAATAAGCATAGTAAAATAAACTACATATACTTAGTAAACTAAATATACAGAAATAAACATAGCAAATACATTAAGTAAAACTTCAATATACATAAATTTACTATACAATATAGAGAAATATACATCATTATATTAAATATGCTACATATACAAAACTATAAACATACTAAATATACAGCCTGATAAATAAATATTCTGACTATATAGATATATATTAAATGTAATATAGATATATATTAAATGATATATATTAAAAAGCGTATGGAACTACACTAAATAAGATAAATATACACGAATACAAAAAACATACTGAAATAAACTCCATATACATAAATACACTAAACATACTGAATACATTAAATATTCAAAACATTCAGAACTTGCAAAATATACATATAACTACACTAAACAGGCTAAATATTCATAACTAAAGTAGTAATCAGCAGCACATCTGTTAAGCTGTATTAATTATACAAACACAGAGATCAGATTGAATCTGTATCGGCTGATACTCAGCATTATAAGACACAGATCTGAGTGGGGGACAGGATACCCTGA
This sequence comes from Astyanax mexicanus, assembly GCF_023375975.1. NCBI lineage: Eukaryota > Metazoa > Chordata > Actinopteri > Characiformes > Acestrorhamphidae > Astyanax > Astyanax mexicanus. The sequence goes on from NC_064413.1 coordinate 5,148,210, forward strand.
TCCGACATCCCTATGCATTAATAAAGGTTTTATTACAGCTGTGTAAAATGTGGGATTATGTGTGAGGATGAGGAACTCACCAGCAGGTGGCAGAGGAGGTTCTGCAGAGTGATCTGTGGTGGCTTTAGCAGGCAGATCACTCCCACAGCAAGGTCGCTCTTTATTGGGATGGGAAGGAGAGAGTAGAGACTGGGATCAGTTCACTGTGTTCCTATAAAATCAGCATCTATTCAATAGATCCATACTTAACACTTTAATGTTCAGAAAAGCTCCAGAGGAAGCTGAAATAGCAGGTTAGAGAAAGTGGAGAAACCTGAAGAGCAGGAAGAGAAGAGAGAGAGAGACAGAGAGAGAGACATGGTGAAGGGGGAGGGAGAGAGAGAGAGAGACAGAGAGAAGGTGAGGGAAGTGTTACATAATGCTGCTGCCCTTAGTGTAGTCAAATTTCCCTCAGTGTCTGTGATGAGGCGATAAGCCTAAACTGGATTTGCATGAGGTTTAGACTGGGATCATGTATGCAAACAGAGCAGCAATGCTGGTGCTGTTGTCTTGCTGTCAGTTCATGTTATTCTGGAAAATTAACACGCACCTGAATTAAAGGGCCTAAAACCTTAGTAAAAAAAAAAAAAAGCCCAAGGTTCCATGCAGCCTTATTAAAAACAAATAAATAAATAGATACATATACTGATTACCCTGTAGATCAGGGCCTTACTCAAACTCCCATAAAAGCTACCTTCTCCGCCTCTGCCAACAGTCGTTGTTTAAACAGAGAAGGCGATTGTGAATATATCTATGCCGATGGATGTGGTGGTTCAGAAATTAGGTGTGTTCAGGTAAATTTCTAGCATAAATTGCTATCTTGGCAATAGAAAACACAGGTGTGCCACTCACTAAATACAACCTAGGACAGGGGTCGACAATTAAGTTTGGCCGCGAGCCAGATATTTTTTTTACAAAAAAATTCTGTTTTGGAAAATGAAGTGTAATGGGATGGAGTGCTACAGACTAGTAGCTCTCCAGCCCAGAGGGTTGTTGAACCCAAGTGCAGAACAGTTGATCTCAAAGCAGGTAAACCCAAGAGGAAAGGAAAATATAAAACAATAAACAAATCGCTCCTCACAGGGATCAAACCTGGCTGTGTCATCAGGGCCGCAGTCCAATACGCTACTGCTGCCCTGGATAGTGAATTGGGACAAGTCGGGCGGAAATGCGATAACGGGCGGAAACTAAAGTTGTACCGAGTGCGACAGAGAGAGACAGGTGAGAGATGTAAACAAAAGCTCGTCAGAGAAGCATTTTAATTATTTATTTTTTCATTATCGTCCATTATGGTTCAAACAACCTCACAGGCCAGATGTTTTATGCCGCCTATTGCTGACCCCTACCTAGACAGATGTTAACAGTCAATAAACAATCAATAGTCAAGTTGCTATCTTGGTAGTGAATTGTTAACAGGTACGCCCCCCAGCATGCATAAACCACCACTTGTTGCACACACATGGATACACAGCAGTGCACAAACCCATCTTCTCCCTACCTGCCAACTCTCCCTATTTATTTTGTGTATTTATCTTATCTATTTTGTTCTATTCTATTTTTAATTGGGTTTTTTATTTGATCTTATTTGATCTGTTTCATTTATCTTATTATCTATCTATTTTAACAACTGCTCTTGGGTGTAAACTAGATCATGAATTCACAATTTCATTCCAGCTCATGTACCACGTGTGACAAAAAGTATCCTTGAATCCTTGAAGTTTCACAGTAACAGACATTATAATGAGGGTGCCCACTTTTTGCTTTGGAATGCTCTATATAGATCATTTAACACAATACTCTACATGCCAGTATATTGAACAGTGTAACTGTTTTACACTCATGCATTTATGTTTGAACCATGTGCTTTTAGCCCGCTATTTTTAGTCATGTAAGACATTTGTTAGAGGTAAAAAATACAGGAAAGGGTATTTTTATGTAGAACACTGCTATGCAAAATTAACATTTAATTTGTGCAAACTTGACAGATTATTATTGTAATTTAGCAGTGATTTCAATCACTGTAAATTAATTTACATTTTTTTTCAGTAGAGTTATTTACTTATCGTCTGTAATTTTAACAGGAAAACTCTGGTAACCACAGCTGCCAGCGTTTTCCTGTAAAAACTACAGTTTTTTTTTTACAGTGTAGTCACGGCGGGATCAGCTACATGTACTTAGCTGTAGTGTGAGCGCAAAACAGGCGCCTTAATCAATACTGATGGCTCTAGATTGGTCATAATTGATGGTGTGGCTCCCTGAGGAAGTAAATGAACTGTCTTTGGAATCTGACCTATCTGATGAACCGAATCCTGATCCACTGCAAGAATTATGATGATTAGATTTAGAAGAATGGATGGGTCAATAACGTTAATGTTGCTTATACATGAATGACTGCCAATGGCCTTTTACTAGTGCTGTGAAAACGACATCATGCTTATTGGTGGCTACTAGCTTCCATTCTTCGTGTCATCATTAGCATATTAGGTTGATGTTTTCGATGGAGTAAATAGACAGGGTGCTCACACATGCACTCGCATTGACATATGCATCCATACCTCTCTCTTTCTCTCTGTCTCTCTCTCCTTCTCTGTGTCAGTTTGACATCTATAGCCTGACATATTCACCCCGGTATAAAGGTTGAGGTTCAAACTAATAAGCTTTTCAAAATACTGTCAAGAGATGTTTCCATCAATACACTGTGAAAAAAAAACATAATTTAGTAACAAAAATCTACTTATTTCAGTTAACTTAAATTAAATATGAACAGGGAACTGTATCTGCAGGACTGGGGAAATTACAAGACATTTAAGACTTTTTAATACCACCCACAGACAACAAACATCATGACTATTTTTGCAATAACACAATGGCAAAATGCAACAACAGAGTTATTTATTTATTAAGTTTAGACCATACAGTCAGCTTCTTATTAAATATTATTATATCTTTTTAATCCTAATATTACAAATAATAAAACATAAATTTGCAGTTTTGCACAGCAATTACGATTATCATTCAATAAATGCAAATACACTCAACAATATTTGCTGATGACAATATTATCAATTATGTTTTTCTTCACATAATTTTGCATGTACATCTAATTTAAAAAGTAAAAATGCTTTTTACTATGTCTGAAAAACAAATTCACCTCAAAATGCTTTGTTGAATCAGTATATTTCTACCAAAAAAATGTTGTGTTAGTTTTTTTTTGACCCAATATAGTTAATTAAGTTGGTAGAAATTAATTTTGTTTATTAGTATGTTATGAAATATACTGAGTTTAAGTTGGTTAAGAAATTGCATTGAAACAACACTTTTATATTTAATGTCATCAGAACTAAAAAAAAACAACAAACGAAAACTCTGACAATATAATAGAACTTAATTTTTTAGCATTGCCATATACCATATCTCGTGCACTCCGTGACAACATATGCAATGAAAAATAGAAAAAAAAGAAGACGAGAAGAAGGTGACTACAAACCAGATATGCTTGCTTTCTTACTTACTTACTTACAATTACACTTATATAACACTTTTCTGCCACTGAAGAAACTCAAGATTGCACCAGTGAGAAGCAGCAGCCAATCAAATACAGAGTACTCTCAACCGGAAATAACCATCCAGATGGAGGACTGCATCAGGCACTGGAGTATTGACCCAGCACAGAGTACCAATCCATATCTGGGCATATAATTACACACACATTCACACACCAGGGCAATTTTTTTAGGTTGTCTAATTTCCAGAGCAATTTAGAATATCCAATTTACCTGACCTTTTTTGCTCTGTGCTTGGAAACCAGAGTCCCCAAAGGAAACCCACGCAGAACTGGGGAGAAAATGGAAACTCCACCCAGCACCCAGATAGGGAACTGAACCCAGGACCTCAGCACTAAGGGCAAAACCTTAGTATGTAAAAACGTAACCAGTGTAACAGAGGACAGAAGTGAGGTTTTGGGGCTCAGAATGGTCCAGCAATGATCAGTGGATCGCCTGTTTGAATCCTGTTCATGTAGCTTGCCACCTGCTACCAGAGCCCCAAGAGAGGACAATCGGCCTTGCTCTCTCTCTGGTTGGGTAGATGGTGCTCTTTCCCCTCATCACTCCTATGGTGACGTCGTTCAGCACAAGGCGTCTGTGAGCTGATGTATCAGGTCCGAGCCGCTGTGCTTTTCTCCAAGCGCACTGTGATGCTACTCTGCAATGTTGCATTAGCAACAGTTGGAAAAGAGGCGGTGGCTGACTTCACATGTATCAGAGGAGGCATGTGCTAGTCTTCACCCTCCTGGTGTTAGGGCATCACTAGTGATAGGGGGAGTCCTATTGAGTGGGTTGTCTTATTGGCCCTGTAAATTGGCAGAAAATGGGCTGAAAAAAATAAAATAAAATAAAAAATGGAAGTCTCTCACCTGTTGGAGTCAGTGGAACATTGTATGTATATCTAACCGTTTGCCCAGACTTCAGCTGCAGAGTGCAGGCGTACTGGCCGGCCGTCTTGGGGGTGACAGGAAGAGCGACAGAGGCGGTCAGTCGGCCTATAACTGCTCTGACTGGCAGCTGAAAGTTGGGCCGCTGGATGTGAATCCACTTCACCTTCGCCACCTGAGAGCGCATGGCATACGTACAGGTCAGGTCCAGAGAGGAAGAAGAGGATTTCGCATTCCCTGAAAAAAAAAGAAAGAGAGAGAGAGAGAAAGGTTATTCAGATAAAGATAGAGAGCCAGAGAGAGAAAAATAGAGAAGAAAACTGAACTGACCTTTAAGATGACCCTATAAATAATATATACAGTGGCCCGGAGTTCCAGAGAGGATAACTGGCTGGCCTCACTCTCTCTCAATGGGTAGGATGGCCTTCCTTTTCTCCCTATTACTCCTCACAATGCTAGCAAATGTGTGCGTCTGTTAGCTAATGTAACAAAACTCCCAGTTAGTGTTCCCCTCCAGTGATATTGTATTATCATAAGTCTAAATTGTCTTGTATGATCAAGAGAAGATTTGTGTTAGCCTTAACACTTCGAGCACCGGTAGCATTGTGTTGTTCCGTTGTTGTTGTTCTAGGACGAAAACTACATGGAACTCGTGGCACTGAGCATGCATTAACAGTGCCTGTAGGGTTTGTAATGGCTCTAGGGGAGTGATTTGGGATACTCAACCTCACTGTTGAGCCTTCTGGACGTCATAGGCTTAGCGTCGACAAAGAGAATGTTTACCTAATAGGGGTGTAATGGTACAAAAAAAATTACGGTTTGGTTCACACCTCGGTATAAACCCCACGGTTCAGTAAATTTTCGGTAATCATGTTTTTCTTTTTTGGGATAGAATGTTGGAACAAGGCTTGAGTACTTTTATTATTAAATGCTTGAAACCAGGGTTCTCTCCTACTGTCATCATGAGAGGCTTCATCTTTTGGATTTTGTTGGAACAAACAATTAGCATGCTTGTGCACTTTATTAAGAACAAAACAACAGCATTATTTTAACTGCTCAAATATATATTTTTACAAAACATATAACTGGATGCATTTTAGTGTTTGAGATCTTTTTAATAAATATCAGCATTATATTGTTAAAATTAAATGATATTAGTGGTGTCAATCACTTTATAATGAAAACAATCATACAGAGAGAGAGCGCAAGAGAGAAAATGAGAGATAGTGAGAGAAAAAAAAATGAGAGCAAGAGATGTTGCAGCTACACTTTCCAGGAACATTAGTTTCGCATTACATTTATCAGTTCCAAAAGTCTCCTATAGAATGCCTATGTACTGTGTATTCTGCGTGTGTTTGTGCGTACCGAACCGTGACCCCCACGCATACCATTGCACCACTATTACCTAATGACCCCTGTTTGAATGGGCATGTCGCTAAAAGAGTGGCTGGGCCCTATGTGTAACCCCAATTACTAGGTGTAGGAAGGCAGCAGGTTTGAGTGTGCCCCAATTCTAGCTGGGTAGTTCTTTCCCATGGAGCTCATCAGGGAAATTCACCCAGCTGTATTAAAGTCCCTCTGGCCACAAAAAAGTGGGACATTAGCATCCATGCTAGGGAGCCAGCAGTATAGGGACTTAAGGGGTTAAGGACAGGCTCAATTTCAGCACTGTAGTGTTTATCGGTTTTGTTTTGGTGCAATGTGTGAATAAACATGAGTTGGTGACCTGCAAGATGTGTGACTGCCTTTCCCCGTGCTAAGATCACAAATGGTGGAGAATGTGGGATTTCATTGTGGCTGAAATGTCCCAAAGCATTAGGACCCCAATGTGTCCTGTATTGCTATTGGTGCACCCAAGCTTCATGGGCTCTATAAGCTTTTCAGGAACACATAAGATCCATCTGGAAGTAACCTGAACATGAGCAGGTCAGGGTCCAAAGATGGCTGGTCTGATTGTGAGTACTTGCCTTAATGACTTGTCTCTTCTTCTGGATTTACTCTGGGTATAAAGGACGGTAAGAGCAGATGTCATTCTCATCAGTCTGCTGGTGATGTTGTATTGTGATGTACTGACTTCACTGTCATTGGCTGGTGTGCAGGTACAGGGCACCAAGATGTACCTTTATGACTTGTGGCTTCTTCTGATTTTTCTCAGGGTCAAAGAATGAAGGTCACAGAGTAGAGTATGATGACCACTGGGGAATATGGAAGGAGTGGATGCTGTTATTGTCTTTCTGGTCAGTGTGCGGGTAAGTCTGCTGCTAATATCATGTCTCTTTTTGGTGTTTCTGACTCCACTGTTAATATTAACACGACCAACAACATGTTGGTCAGACCATATACTGGTCTATGGTCTGTCTGTCCATCTTAGGCAAAGAATAAAGGTCAGGGTCACAAGATGGCTGTTCACCATGATACAAGTACTTGCCTTGACCATTTACAACTTCTCCTGATTACTCATGGTCGTCCACAAAGGTCCACAAGTAGAGTATGATAGCCATTACCTTGAGAGGACGGTAAGAGTGGATGCTGTCATTGTCATTCTGGTCAGTACACTTGTCAGTCTGCTGCTGATGTCACATTGCGCTGCACTGACCTCACTGATGAGGCGCATGACCAATGCTCTGAAACATGGGTCCTTTAATATCTGTAAGGACTCTTAAGTAACTTCTACCACAGTCTGTCTTTCCACCTCAGGCTTTATCTTCTCGGATAAATGTCAGGGACACATGATGGCTGTTCGGCATAAGATCTGCTTGCCTTGATGTCCTGCAACTTCTAAATTAGCTGGTGCTGGTATCACATTATATGATTTTAGGCCTGATTTTTCAGTTATCAACTGTTTTCAGAGATCTGTGGAAAAAGACTATTTGAATTTAAACTATGCATGGATATATATGCAGCTTTTGGCCTTTTGTTCGTCTTTTTCATCATATTTTATGCATTTTAAGGCATAAAAGTGTTGGTATGGCATTTTTGTGGAGAAGAATAGCTAACCCTCTGAATAACGGGCCCTTTCATATTTGTAAAGACTTTGATGGCTCTTGTGTTGATGTATCCCTCAAGGTCAATCTCTCAGGATGAAGATCAGAACCAAAAGATGTCTGATCAACTTGAGAGTACCTGTCTTGATTAAATGCAAGGTCATCAGTGAAGGTTGACAAAGAGTATGATAGTCATTACCTTGAGAGGATGGTAGGAGTGGGATAAGAGTTGGGATGCTTGGCATTTTACCTTGCAGAAGCTTCTCCAAAAAAGCAGCTGTTCTTGTATGATAAGATTTTTATCTGTGCAGGCCAGTGTAAGACCCTCACATGCATCTGCACTTGACTTACTGTGCAGAGCAGAACTTTTTATAGTACCGTCACTCCAGTAATTTCACAGTACGTTTTTTATGAGGCGTTATATAGTATTATACTAATGAAAATATGTTTAAGCATTGTGTTACAAAATGAACCAATCACACAACCGCACACAGTCTGCATGAAGTAAACTGTAGAGCAGCAATTTCAGAAAGACCAGAGGTTGGTACTCTCGACCGCTCCCTGGCTTGAAAACAGCTTTCATAATTAACCAAGAGGACATACTGGATGTACTGAATGAATGTTGTCACTTTTAATTAGGTCAGTTTGCAGCTGCTGCCCCCACACTGTTAACGTAGGTATTGCATCTCACTGGTATTGCATTTCTGAGGGGGTGCACAATCAATGCTCTAAAGCAGGGGTGTTCAAACTATGGCGGTCCGTTTGCGGCCCGTTTCCTTTTTTGAAGTGGCCCGCAGGGTATTTTAGAAATACAATAAAAATTGGCCCGCAGGTTTTTATAATCGATTCAAAGTTTAGACGCTAGGTGTCAGAAAACGGGCCAAAGAGGCTAAAAGCGGCGAAAATGTGCAGTTGTGGAGCAGAAAACGGGCCAAAGAGGCTAAAAGCAGCGAGAATGCACAGTTGTGGCACAGAAAACCGGCCAAAGGGTCTAAAAGCGGCGATAATGCGCAGTTGTAGTGCAGAAAAACAACCAAAGATCTAAAAGCGGCGAGAGTGCTCAGTTGTAGCTTAGAAAACGGGCCAAAGGGTCTAACAACTCCAGTTAGACTCCAAAGAAATTAAAAATGGACAGCAAATGCAGAAAATTTCAGGCATGTTGGGAAAATTACTGTTATTTTTAACTGGCCCCCAACAAAAAACGTTTGGACACCCCTGCTCTAAAGCATGGGCAGCCCTGTTGCTGATGGGTAAGCGTAGTTAAAAATGAAGCGCAAGATAGCAATAAGGGTTAAGTGTAATTGAAAATGTAATGAAATACCAGGTAATGAAATCAAAATAACGGCAGTCATAATGATGCGTATTCATTAGATGGGAGTGCAGCAGGCCAGGCGGAGCTGGTTTTGACTGATGTGTCGTGTCTTCTTACACTCCCAGCTGAATCAATCCTGGTCTAATTGAGCCCACCGGTTACCACGGCAATGCCGTAACGTGTCGTCACAGAGACTGGCAGCAGGTATAATTACACATAATGACATCAGTAATGAGGCCTACTAAAAATCATTACATTACAGCGCCGGAGAAAGAGAGGGTGTTTGGAGAAGTGAAGATATGAAGGGGAGAGATAAGAGAAACAGAGAGGGAAGATGGGAAGAGGAGGAAGGGGGGTGGAGTGAAGGGTGAGCCGCCTGATTGGCTGCTGTACGCCGGTCAGCTGTGATTGATTCCACGGACTGTGTAATTATGAGACAAGCCCAAGGCCGGCAACCTAAGGGCACACGATGGGTACGTCTGGAGGAAGATGAATGAGTGTGTTGTTAGGACTGCGCTATCATTTCTCTATGACCTTCTTCTACTTTATATTTCATGGTCTAAACTTTTAGACGAGTTTATGTATAGATAATCCAAGTGTGAGGATTTGGTTGAATAGTATCTGCTTCAGTTACCTTAATACAACTTTTTGCCCCTTAAAGCAACAGTGTGTAGCAATTTTAACTTTAAAATCTTCTGAATTATCTATAAGTATAGTGAAGTGGCCTAGTAGTTACATCAATAACAATTTATGTGGCCAACAAATGATTATCAAATAAAATTTGTAAGATTCGTTCAAAGAATAAACCTGTATTCTCTGTTCTTGATTAAAATTCAGGTTTTGGGTAATTCTGGAATTACAGCTCGGTTTTGGTCAGTTCAGAAATAAAAGCTTGATTTTGGTCCACTCTAGAATAAAGGTTTGGTTTTGGTCTTCTCTGGAATAAAAGCTTGAGTTCAGTTCAATCTTGCATTAAACCTCGGTTTTAGTTCAACCTAGAATAAAAGCTTGCATTTGGTTCAATCTTGAATAAAAGCTTGGTTTTGGTTCAATCTTAAATAAAAGCTTGGTTTTGGTTCAATCTTAAATAAAAGCTTGGTTTTGAATAAAAGCTTGATTTTGGTTCAATCTTGAATAAAGCTTGGTTTTGGTTCAATCTTGAATAAAAGCTTGGTTTTGGTTCAATCTTAAATACAAGCTTGGTTTTGGTTCAATCTTAAATAAAAGCTTGGTTTTGGTTCAATCTTAAATAAAAGCTTGGTTTTGGTTCAATCTTAAATAAAAGCTTGGTTTTGGTTCAATCTTAAATAAAAGCTTGGTTTTGGTTCAATCTTAAATAAAAGCTTGGTTTTGGGTCAATCTTAAATAAAAGCTTGGTTTTGGTTCAATCTTGAATAAAAGCTTGGTTTTGGTTCAATCTTAAATAAAACTTGAGTTTGGTTCACTGCATTGGTGCTCCTTTTTCTTTTGACTCACTTTTTCCTGATACCGTTGCTTCGTCTCTCTATTCTGTGTATCACACAAGTCGCAGGTGCACATCATAATGCACAGATCTGATTGGCTAATTAGTGTCACATGTTATATCAACAATACAATTGGTCTGTGAGTTTCCTGGGCTACTATAAAGGCTACAAAAGTAAAAATGAACATGGATCGAGGTCTGGATAGGACAAGATCTGAGAATGGATGCTGTATTAGGCCCCGCTCGTAAGTGGCCACTTTATGCGTCTTGAGTATCAGAATTATATCTGGATAAGACAAAGACACATAAAAATGCAAGTGTGAATGCGCCCAAGACGCATTTAACAAATACAAATCCCACAAACAACTTAAGGGACACTCAAATATACAGATTCCAGTATATCAAACCAGATACATATTTGTCCACCAAGTATAAATGCATTTGGCTAAAATCTCATCAAGATACAATCCAGATTCTACTCACATTAAGTGACCAGGTGTAAACGGCGGCTCTGTCACTGCCACTCCAGGCTGGAACACTGCTACCACTGACCACTCTCCAGCACATATTGTAAGTCATTAATCACTGTAAAATCCTATAATATTAATCTATCGCTTTGGCCCACAGGCCAAAATAAGAGAATACACAAATAAGTGTCAGTGAATGCCTGTATTGCACTGACTGCAATACATATCCTGGTCTCCTTGGTCTCCTGACTGTGTTTTCTTTTTCTAGGCCAAGCTAAACATTAGCCGCAATGCTATTTATACTGTTACCTTTTAAAACAGTCACCGTTGTCGACTGGCCATACACCTTGTCGTTCAGAAAGACCTCACACTGGTACTGGCCAGCGTCGTCCAGTTCAGGCCTCAGAAGAAAGGAGATGTTTTCTCCATTATCTTGCAGTTGGAGGCGGGGCTTTGGGGTTGAGATCATGTGATTCCTCCAGCGATCAGACTGGAAGACTTTTTTTGGTAGCACCTTTGAGCAGTCAGCACACCACCAGTAGACCCGCACATAGTCACCGTGGATAGAAGGGCAGGAGAGCGTGACTGTGGACTGGGCGAGAGATGCCTTGGAGAGGGTGGGGTCTGTGGAGGAGTACAAGAGTATTTAGAAGAGAATAAAAAAAGGGAGAGAAGACTGGAAGCAAGGTAGATAAGGAAAAATGGTACAAGCTGTGTTCCAATGTCTAGGACACAGTTGGGGTGGGACCATCTTATGAAGACTCACTCTTAATAACCTGTTGATCACACTGAGGGACAAAAAAAAAAAACGGCTAAGAAATAATTTGAAATTAAGAAATAATGTTTTAAAACATACACTGCACCACCTGAGTGTTTTGTAACATTTCCGCCCAATTTTTTTGGTGTTGCTTCCCCCCCCCCCCTCGCATTGGAAATGCTCAGTGAACTGTGGGTAACCGAGGCGTGTGAAAGATACATCAGTTGTGTCCTTCAAGTCATTTCAAACGTTGGTTGCATTTCTTGGATATATACAAAGAGTCCTTCACCTGGAAGAATAGTCTTTTATGCTGCACCGGTCAAGAAATGCAGCCCACCTAGGACGATCCCTAGACTTTGGAACGCAGCTATAGACATAAGTGGGGAAGATACTGAAGTAGAGAGAGTCTTTGCTCTGAAAATTGATGTTTGGTACCTGCTGGAAAGAATTATAGATCTCTAATGCTTTTATATATCTACAACCCCAAGTTTAGAACAGAAATCACTGGTGCTTTTATATTATTGTAGACAGCACAAATGTTCTGTCTGGTCAACTTGATTTCATTTGAAAATACACATCCATTCGTGCATTTTAGGCCTGCAACATATTTCCAAAAGTTGCAATTTAGGGTGATAAATCATGATTTGGTATAAAACAGTATTAACAAAAAGTTTAGTCTTTGAGGAGTAAAGACGGGAAGAGTTTGTAACAAAAAAAGGAAACTAATGAAATATTTAAAAACAATGTCCTCCATGAAAGATCAAAAAGACTGATTATGACTTACAGACAATGAAAACCCAAAAGTCAGTATCTTTAAAAAAATTTATATTATGTAAGACCAATTGGTACTTTTGGCACTGTGGGCAGTGGCCAAGTCCTGCTGGAAAATGAAAACCATCACTGATTGGTGGAAACTTCACACTAGACCTCGAGCAGTTTGGACTGTGTGTCTCTCCACTCTTCCTCCAGACTCTGCTCCCTTGATTTACAAATGAAATGTAAAATTTACTGATGATCAGTGATGATTTGGAGAGACATGTCATCTGCTGGTGTTGATCCACTGTGTTTAATTATCAAGTCCAAAGTGCAGTGTTTTCCCCATCCATCCATCCATCCATCCACCCACCCACCCATCCATCTTTGATTTTACAGAAACACAATGTTGTACAGACTTTGATTTGAATTAATTACCAAAAGACATATCAATCTAACATCAGTAGAATGCACATTGTGTGGATGTTATGATGACTGGTGATCAGCTGGGTTCACAGCACTGTAATAGTGTACTGGTGTTGAACATTATTTTTAATATGTGTCTATTTGATCTGCCTGTGTCACTGCAGCAGAGCTAAATCTAGGATGGAATTTAGTGCCCACACCCCTGCAGTTAGATCTTGAGCTCAGCAACTTGGCATTAAGTGTTACATGATAAAATAGTGAGTCATCTGCCTAATAAAGAATTGGTATCTGTTGCCAGAATCTTCTTACTGTTTCTCTGGTTGTGTTTTGAAAGATCATATTTTAAATTAGTATTGTTTTAATGCTGTGCTGTGCAGCCCATTTCCACTGTACGGTACTGTAAATCATTTTATTATAAAATCCAACAACTGCACTTTTACTATTGAAACATCATGACACCTACTAGAGAAACTAAGAATCCAGTGTGCTGTGCTGTGCTAGGCTGTGCTGTGCTAGGCTAGGCTGTAAACTCAGTGAAGACGGTCTGAGACACTTGCTTGGGGAGAAGGAGGCGTATATACCAAATTGGAAGGTGAGTTTGGCTCTGCCTCTGGTCTTTACTGCTAAAGGCCAATTTTTACGTCTGCATTAAACCTACAGCATAGCCTACGTGTCACTGCGTACCCTATGCCATAGCTTGATGCGCACCTCCCTGGAAAGGTAACAAAACTTTGCGCGACACAGACAGACGCAGCTGTGATTGGTCTGCCGGGCCTTGTGTTCCTGCCTTCACGGTTTAAAGTGCACAGCGTCGCAGAGCCAATAAGTGCATGCAGAAGTATAAACACGTTCTGCTGTATAGCACAATGAGGTGTATTCTGTACTATGGATGTTTATCACTTCTTGTTTGAGAGGCCTTTAGCCCAGAGAAGTTCATGTGTCCAGCTAAACTATTTTTGAGAAGTCCATTTCTATACATGATTGGCATGTCACAAGTGGTTGCAGGTAAACAACATGCCGCTTCTCAAAAGGTCATATTTACATATATGGTAAAGCTGTAAATAGGGTGGTTGGAATTTTTTAGGCATGAGAGCTATAGGAGTGACTGTGAGGGACTATTTAAACGGTTTAGACTACAAGACTGAGAGAGAGAAAAACCTGGGACACCGAGAATTGACAAGCTCTCTCCCACACTTTGCTTCTGATTGAAATAAATTTTATTCCAGTTAAGAAGACAGTGTGCACTGAGTTTTATTTCAAGAAACAACAGCCTTCCAAGAACACCCAAAGAGGAGTCCACAAGAGACAAGAAGACACAACAACACTCTTGCTGGATAAGTGTAGGCTATGGCGTAGGTTTGAAGGAGAAGCTTAAATTGACATCATGTACAAATTAGTCGCAAATTCAACAACAATTATTTTTTATAGAAAATATGGTAATGGAACCATAGTGCCCATCTATTTACTTTTACACAATATTTTTACTACACCTTTCTAAGGACATGTATGATATCTGATGATTTCATCTTCAGTTTTTGCTCAATTTGAGCGACGAAGCTAATGTTGCTAACAAGTAATGGAAGCTTATACCCTGACAATTAACATTGTGCTACTGTTCTGCTAGTGTCACTCATACCATAATGTAAAAGAAAGCTAAGGGCACATTTCTAAAAGAGTGACAGTGAAAGACAGATATAAGGAGAGGGAGAAAGAGAGGGAATGATAGAAACGTTCGCAGACAGTGGGAGTGAATAACGCGACGCTGTAGCGAACTATCATTTGATTAAATCCAGCGCAGTAATCCTCAGCGCTTCTAGCGGTTTCAGCGCCATTGTTGTGCAGACAGTGGTGCCAGTAGAGCATTGTAAGAGTGAAAGTAGAGTCACACAAGGAGATGGAGAACACAGAGGCATGAGAATGAGGATTATCTTCTTAGGCTTTAAGAAGGTTCCTCAGAACACACTCCACTCAACAGCAGCTCTGATCCAGCAGCCTCTTTGTGATGAACACTCGCTGTGCGTATGTGTGTGTGTGTGTGTGTGTGTGTGTGTGTGTGTGTGAGAGAGAGAGAGAGAGAGTAAGTGAGACGGAGAGTTTGCGAGTGTGCTAAAGTGTGTAGCATGCTGGAGCTGACTGTGTGGAATGCTTGCTTGGATTATCAGAAATTGGTTCAGGAAGCAGTTTGTGTGTTGAGTATGAATGAGGTTGAAGTCTTACCGTATATAATATTTGGGACCGAGGCCACTTTATTCTCTGGGGAAGAGATAAGAGAAACCACAAATGTTTTTTTATTTTTTCAGAAAGCAGGAAAAATAACATTTACTTCATATAACTTAATATAAAGGGTTCATAGCCTTTATATTAGCCACATTGCTTTTATAGTCTTGGGATCCTCCTACACACGCCTAGACTGGTTTTATGAACCAAAAACTTTCCAAATTAGCTTTTCAAAGGCCTTTTATGAACCAAATAGGTTGCAACTTAGAAAAAAAAAACTAAATATGTTATCAAAACTACATTAAATGAAAAAGTATAGGGACACATATGTACTTATTGTTTATTCTCAAATCAAAATTTTATAAGGGAGATATTTTTACACCTTAACCTGTGTCTGTCCTGTGTTTTTCCCTCTTTTGGTTCTATGTGCTTCTGCCCTCTTTTCTTTAGCACATGGCATTGTTTTGTTATTGTCCTGTCTCCGCCTTAGCCCCGCCCTGTCATCTGTAATCCTTCCTGTCTTATTTGTAGCCACACCCCCTTGTGTGTGCCTGTGTATAAATACCCCATGTGCTCCTTTGTTTTCTGTTGTGCTTTTTGTTCGACCCTGTCTGGATGTTTTTCTGGGTTTGTGAATCTTATACCTGTTATAATTTTTGTCCATGGAATTCTGTTTTTTTATATATATATTGTTTGAGTCTTAGCTAGTTTATTTCACTTCTTTGTTGGTTTAGACCTGGTTTAGTAATTTGTTTTATAGTCTTTGTTTTATAGTCTTAGTGTTTATTTTCTTGTCCTAGTTTTTGGTTTTTCTTATTATGTCCAATAAAACCGATCTGTATTTGCATCCGGCCTCCTCTTCAATGTTACAGATATATTATTCTTCTTTTTACACAAGTTAATAAAATAGATTATTAATTGGTCATAAAACCAAAATTTTGTATTCTGTAAGTCTATAGTGTGTGTAAGTGTATACAGGATGTTTGTGTGGTCTGCTGGGAGCTGTGCTGGTGTTCCTGTCAGTAATCAGGTTAAGTTTCTCTCAGTCTGTTTGCTTATGTTTACTGGTGATGGCATAGCGAGCTTCCGTTAGCAGACTTTAACATTTCTGATGTTCTCCTACAGCCATATCATGAGCTACTGCTGAGTAATCAAGCAAGGTACAGAATATTTAAGCCAGAGGCTGCCGATTTCACTCTTAAATTTTACATCCTGAAGATTCCTAATCGCTCTGAGGAAGGGAACGAGCCTGAAAGGATGAAATCCTGAACCCGTCTGCTTAAACCTTCAGCCTGGTTTCATAAGACCTCCTCCACCCACCCATAATAACAGCACTGATCCAGGGTGTGCTGACACCACCCTCCCCAAGTGAAGGCAAGGCAGGACAGCTTATTTATAAGGCGTCTTTCGCAACTAAAAACTTACCCGAGGCAGTGTGGTGTGGAAGGTTAAAGAAGGTGTAACTGAACTGAGAGGTGTGATCAGGCTAAAGCTTAAAATATTGATCCCTGCCTGTTTTGAACCAACCTTTCATGTCAGGTTCCTCAAACACTTGTCTGGGTCTGTTCATCTCATAATCTATAATAGATTTTGGCATTTGATTAGTTTTTCCTTTCTCCCTACTTTTATTACCTTTTAGGACTGAATTATATTGTGTTATAGGCAGGCACAGAGTTTCGTTTACTCTAAATGAGATTATATAACACTGTATCAGGTTACAACTGGATTGGGAGCATATTTTCAGGGTTTATCAGGCTACTCAGTTTCAGACTAAATTTTGTTCTACGGTAGTTGGGTTTAGTCAAAATTCAGCTGAGATACAACTAAAATCATAGAGAATTTGTTTGGGATATCATTTAATTGTGCTACCACTGGACTTGGAAAATAATTATATTGTACTGAATATTTTCAGGATACAATTGAGATTATGCACATTTTTGTATAAATACATCAGACAGTTTAGAATTTTGTCTGGTTACAGTTTGGCTCAGACGGACGTCAAATCCAGACTTTTGTTTGGGCTACAGTTGGGTTCAGACAGAATTTAGCTGGGCTATACTTAGGTTCGGACAGTATTTGGTTGGGCTAAAGTTGGGTTCAGACAGAATTTCTGCAGGCTATGGTGGGGTTCAGACAGATTTTAGTTGGGCTATTGAGTTCATACAAAAATTGTTGGGTTGTAGTTGGGTTCGGACAGAATTTATTTGGACTAAAGTTGGGTTCAGACAGAATTTAGTTGGGCTATAAATGGGTTAAGACAGAAATTTGTCAGGCTATAATTGGGTTTAGACAGAAATTTGTTGGGTTGTAGTTGGGTTCAGGCAGAATTTTGTTGGGCTAGTTGTGTTTAGACAGAATTTAATCTGGCTATAGTGGGGTTTATACAGATTTAGTTGGGCTATATTTGGGTTAAGACAGAAATTTGTTGTTTAGTTGGATTCATATATAATGTTATTAACCTATAGTTGGGTTCCGACTGATTTTTTTTTGGCCTAAAGTAGGTTTCAGACAGAATTTTGTTGTGCTAGAAACATATTTAGTTTGCTATATGTAGGGATTCATTTGGAAAACATTTGAGATCACACAGACTTGGGGCAGAATTTTCTTAGGAATCAGTCAGATTTGGAAATAGCTGGTTTTAGACATAATTGTATTTTGCCTTAGGTTGGACTTGGTTGGATTTGGAATCTGTTATTGTGTTTAATTACAGTAAAATAGGGACAGTATTTAATTTTATTGGGGCTGGGTTTTGTTATACCACAAAAGGAAGGAAACAAAACTTTGTCTGGAAACAGTATGGTTCAACATTTCGTCAGGCCTTACTTGGGTGTAGACAGACTTTTGCTGGGTAACAGTTGGTTTAGAATCGAAACTAGCGTTTAAAATAAGCTGATATAATGTAATATCTCACCGTCTACTTTTACACTCATTGTAAAGTTGTACTGAGACTTGCTGCTCTGGCCACTGATGTGGATGCTGCAGGTGTAGAGCCCATTGTCTCTGTGGTTGACCCACGGCAGCTTGGTGAGAAGAGTGCCCGGAGAAGGAGCTACGGTGAGTAACGGCACATCTGCAGGCGACAGCCACGTTCCACCAGCAACAGCAAAAACAGGAGAAACCTGAGCTTCCAGCCTCAGAGTGCTGTTCACAGGAACAGGGGGAGCCGGAGCTAAAATCACTGAGAGAAAGTTTAGAATGAGTCTTGGCACTTAAGAAGAATTACCAGAGTTTGTGCAGTACAATCAGTATCTGTGTAATTTCCACAAATTTATAGGGTGGACTGGAACACGACTACTTTTACTCTGCTCTGCCTTCAGTGGAGAGAAATCACAGGTGTTCTTGGTAATCATTTAAATGATTGCACCTTCCTGCAGCTCCAGCAAAATGTAGCACTATAATCACACTGCTGTTATGCCCTTATCATACAGCCCTATCAAAGATAGTCAGAATAAATTACTCAACGTTTAACGAGAGCCAGAAGAGTGATCTTCTCTCTGTACGTCTCGCTTCCCTGCATCATCAGGCACGAGTACCGCCCTCCGTCATTCGCAGAGGCGGTGAACTGAAGCGACACATCTTCAAATATCTGGATAATTTTGTCTCCCAGTTTGCTCAGGAGCCGGCCAGTGACCCCCCTGCTGGTATTCACCGAAAACACTGATGTCCAGCGGTTCTCTTTTGGCCGCATCATCATCCAGGTGACCCGTTCAGAGAGTACAGCTGGTCCATCAGAGCAGCGCAGGGTGACCGCCGTCCCCTCCGGCACCATGACCACATCTGTCCAGTCTTTGACTAAAACCCAGAAGATACAAATAATTGGTTAGTTGCGACTCTTGTCACTGTTCAGTATTTCAGCTATAAAATATGAATACGGTACCAAATATTTCAATATGTGAAGTGTTTTGGGAGAGGGAAATGATAAATAATACACTGGTATAACTTTTTTGCAGTCATTTTTTTATTGAGTTTTGTGCCCTAAAAGTTTATCAGCACTTTTTGAAGCAAAAGACATTTTGAATATTCATTTTATTACACTTTTAAATCATTCTATAAAACTGGTGCTACTATCCTCTGCAATGTTTGATGAGACGCATAAAAACACCAAAAATGTGCCAAAAGCCACTTTTCTGTTTTCATTTGCAGCATTACTTAATCAGGAGCAGGAAGAGCACGGAACAGCATAACTGAATACAAAATGAAGAACTGTGCGTCATGGGATAGCTGTATATAAACGAATCATGAACTGTTATCTCAGGGGACAAATTTCATACATGTGTAAGTTGTGAGGTGTTATCTTATGACTAGGATTGAACACTGGAATATAGGAGTTTGGGCAATGTCTTATAGTAGGTGCCAGAAGGACAGAATAGAGGTATTTAACATTTCTTGATCCCAGGGGTCACCAATCTTACCCACAAAGGGCCAGTACTGCTGCATGCTTTCATTTTAACCCAAGCAGAAGCAAACTCTGTATAATTAGACTTGCTTACTAAATAGGTGGAATCAGAAGTGCTGCTGGATGTTTAGGATGAAAACCTGGACCTGGGAACCATGCTTAATCCGCAGTGTCATCGGGATTATGTCATAGAAGGCATAACACTGGACTAGGCAGTTGACTGTAAAGAACATGACTGGCAGTGTCTGGCTAGAACTGTTTTTGTGCATCTTAAAAAAATAAATATCATTGAAAAGTTACTTTATTTCTTAAAAAAAATACAAAAATCAGTGTCTTAGAAAATTGGAATATTATATTAGACCAACTGGTACTTTTGGCAGTGTGGATAGTGTGCCAAGTCCTGCTGGAAAATGAAATCCGCATCTCCATAAAAGTTGTTAGCAGAGGGAAGCATGAAGTACTGTAAAATCTCCTGGTAGACACTGCACTGACTTTGAACCTGATAAAACACAGTGGATCAACACCAGCAGATGACACATCTCTACAAACCATCACTGATCATCAGTAATTTTTACATTTCATTTGGAAATTAAGGGACCACAATCAGTGATGGTTTGGAGAAACATGTCATCTGCTGGTGTTGACCCACTGTGCTTTATTATCAAGTCCAAAGTCAGTGCAGTGTTTTTCTGGAAAATATGACAGCACTTCATGCTTCCTTTCGCTGACAACTTTCATGGAGATGAGGATTTCATTTTCCAGCAGAACCGCCAAAAGTACCAATTGATCTTATATATTATTCACAGTTTCTGAGACACTGATTTTTAAGTTTTTATTGGCTGTAAGACATAACAACAAATGAAGAAAAAAACAACGCTTAAAATAGATCACTCTGTGTGTAATTCATCAATATAATATATGTGTTTTACATTCTGAACTGAATTACTGCAATACAGTAACATTTTATTGATATTTGCATTTTTTGAGATGCACTACAACTCTTCAATGCAGGAGACCCCATAACCCCAGGTCCTGTTCCATGGCATGTGGCATGTCGGAGTACTATTCCTACATTAACACTAAATTATTTGACATTTCTATTATCTGAGGTTCCATTTTTGAATGGTGGTCCTCAAGGTCATCAAATTGCTTCTCAATTCTGGTCCCTAAGTACCACTAGCCCACATGTTTTATGATTTCCCCTCATTCTAATGCACCTGATCCACCTAATTAACTGACTGACTATCCCTTGCTGAGATGAGCTGGGTACTCTATAGCATCAAAAAAAACAAACAAAAAAAAAAAAACACTAAAACAAGCCTAGCAGTGGATTAGAGAACCACCACACCATGCAGAACATCACTAGTAGAGCTTGGTAGAACAGCCAATATATGCTCAGAACAACGCAGTACTTTGTACATCGGTTTTCTAATACGTACACATACATTATTATCAATAATCAACATTACCATGCTAAAAAGGATGACTATGAACTCACTTCTTATCTGTAAAATATTGAACATGATAGCATACCTCTGTCTGCACCAGATGGAAAGATGAGACCCTGATGAACACAAATAAGTACAAAGCAAAGAGAAGCGCTCCTCATATTGTGAAGTTCTGCGTTCGTAAAGACAACAAAAGAACAATACAATACAATACAATAGTGCGGGGATATCACACAGTCAGGGCTGGGTTCTACTGTGTGTGAGCATTTCTGTGTGTGCTTTTGAAATTTGAACCACAAGAAGCCATGACAGGACAAACTCTGACAGCAAGCAAGATAAGAGTGACAGCTAGGACACACAACATCTGTATACTGCACACACACAAACAAGCGTGACCATATGCATACACCCTCACACAGGAAAACCTCAGCACCATTGTGGGGAATTGATAAATAGATGGAACTATGCGCACACACACACAAACACAAGTTGAACTACACATCCATTGTTCAAAGGAAGTGGCTAACTGTCGTTCCTTTTAAGCCTGCTTTTGCAGAAGTTCATGTAGCCACACACTGGCCGCACAATAGAGACAAATAAGGACCCAAAAAAGACTAATTTTGTCTTGTTGGCACTTCACATCCACATAGACCAAGTCATTTTTTGCTTTTGGGAATGTATAACAACTCTCTGTCTTTAATAATTCAGTATTTTGCTCTTGCAGACATGAGCCACTCTGCCTTTTTATGTCTACCCAGTCGATACAAAAAATAAGGCCACTGTCAGGCTCCCGTTTTTCAGTTCTGTATTTAACAAGCTCGTACCATTCCCTTTCAGTCAAAACCACATTAAAGGTCATTTTACTGTAACTTATTACTTTATTATTTCAAGCAAAGTTAAGGTTGTAAGACAACCTCTTGTAGGGAAAAAGGGGTGGAGTAAACATCCTGTCCAGGCACCCCAAGAGGCTCCTCTTATAGCAGCTTGGGAAAATGCCAAGATGTGTAAAGTTGCACAATCGAAGCTTTTAAGAAGAATCAAGTTTTATTTAGAGTAATTTGACTTGTACTTGGAATTGCACTCTCTTTAAAAATAAAGTCACATCAAATGATCCTGTGAGCAATAACATAAGAAAACACATTAGTTTCATAAAGATATAACACTATCATCTGATATAAAGGGTCTATTTTAATGAAACCAAACATTGCTGTTTTTCACTGGCATCGCTAAAAAAATAATCATATGAAACACCACAACACTTTTAAGAAAGTATAGCTCAACAGCACCAAAGCTTAGGCATGCCAGTCCTAAAAATGCGCCACTATGAATAAAAGTGTGAACTTTGTTTCCAGCTCCTACCGATTATGAGCAAACCCAGCTAACAATTTGTGGTTAGTAGAACCTTTTCTGAATGTCACATTTAATCTGGCAAGTTTCTTAAACCGGCCTGTGTAGTAAAACCACTCCAAATGATTCAGAATGCAGCAGCACGTCTGCTCTTCAACCAGCCAAAATGGGCACATGTCACCCCACTGCTCATTGAGCTCCATTGGCTACCAGTTGATGCTCGCATCAAATTCAAAGCTCTTACAATCGCCTACAAGGTGATGACAGAACAGCTCCTTCCTACCTAAAACACAATGCTCACTCTATCAATACAAACTTTACATCTTTACAATTTTTACGTCTTCAAAGTCCTCATGCTTTCCTTTAGCTATATAGGTCAGTGTCTCCAATGCTAGGTTGCTGGACATTTGTTTAAACTTGTGTCAATGTTTTAATTTATAGTTTTGAGTATGTCACCTTTAACATTTCCATAACATTAGTATTCATTTAGCTTGGAACGTTATGTGAGAAATGTTCTAATAACATTGTGAAGCAATCAGACATGTAATCATCAATCACATTCCAGAACATTTCTGGAACATTGTTTCTGTAATGTTACAGGTTAACCTTCCCGGAACCTTTTTAAAATGTTGCTAAACATTCTTATACTGTTCCATGTTAGCTATATGTTGGCTATCTGCTGAAAGTGGCACGAGTGCAATTGTTATATGACATGGGAACATTCACACCCGTATCTAGTGTGAGGTGTTATCTTGTGAGTGACGTTGAATGTAATGAGGTTGTTTACAGAGTGATCATGGCAGTGATGTGAATTATAGGAGTTGGAGCACGGTCTGATAGTGTGTTCAAGATGGATAGGCTGTTTGAAGTTGATAGGGAATTTAACATTAGTTAATCCAGAGTGTCACATGTGTACCAGGAATAAGTCATCGAAGGCATCACTACCCAGAGTGAATTTACAATGTGTGAAAAGGATCGAGACCAGTGGCATCTGGCTAGAATTGTCAATGTGATCAGACAAGTCAATCTAGCAGAAATTTCATCCATCTTTAAGGCAGGAGATGCATTATCACACAGGTCAAAGTAGCGTTGTTAAGTTTCTATGGAAAATGGCAAATAACACAGGATAAAATTGCTGTCCAATGACTTTTGTCATGTGTATTATTAATGTAAAAAAAAAAACTGTTTGCCCAACTGTTCAGCTTAAGACTCTGTTTGGCTGTTTGTTCTGACATTAGATTCTAGTAAGTACAGTATGAAAGTCATTGGGGAGCTTGGGGAATGAACAGAGCAGACTTTTATCTGTGATAAAAAAAAAAAAATGTGTACGTGAGTGTGAGAGTGTGTGTGCACGTGTGTGTGCGTGCATGTGTGCACTGAGGGAGGGATAAGCAAGCCTGAGTGAGAATTTAAGGGCTCATAATCTAAGCTGGTCTCTCTAGCTCCTGGGCTAAATGTCTTTACATCCCTATAAATGTCTTTAATTAAAGCTAACAGAGTTATCACGGCCGCCGAGCACTCGTACCACATCAGCTTCTAATTACCTCTGAGCTGACCAGAGGGGGAGAGGGAGAGAAACAGGAGATGAAAGTGAAGGGAAAGAAGGGGTAGAAGAGATAGGTGAGGGAGGAAAGTCAGACTAAGATTAGTAAGACTAAAAAATAGAAAAGAATGGGGGGAAAGGGAGGGGAGGAAACAAAGTAGGACAACTGCAGCTACATCAGTCTGAATTTATCTGCTGTGATTCTGAATGTTAAAATCAATAGTGTATGAGCAGAGGATGCCTAATCATTTATATGGGAATTAAAAATGTATGTAAAATCATGTACAAGTTGCACACCCATTGCTAATACAGATTGTCTAGGAAAGGCTTGCCATTAGAATAGGATTCATTGGAGCAGATCAACAAATATGAACCTACTGGCACCATGCCTAATGCAAGACGTGGGCTACAAAGTGGTATAAAGCATTGAGTTGTGGAGCAATGTAGAAATTTTGTTCTCTGTAATGATTTATGCTCCATCCATTACTTTTGGGAGGAATTAGAAAGTGGTGATCATCTAACATCTCGACCTCCCCAACAATAAAATCCTCATTGCATTGCTGCAAAATTTAGTAAAATGCCTTCTCTGGACACTAGAAACAGCTCCTCCAACAAAGAAGGATAGATTCTTTAAAATACACTTGATTTTTAAAGAATCAATGAATGAGCATGTGTCCCAATACGGTCCATATGGTCTATATAGTTTATCTTGGTATAGATATACAACCTATCCCATTGGTTAGGGCTTCACTGGCAGAAGGGACTGAGATGGGCTGTTGTAGCTTGTTCCCAGGGATTCAAGTAAGCTCTGGATACACCACAACCTTGGAAACTGGGAGGACACAATGTCTAACCCTCTCCCTCCTTGCTGTCATCAAGTTGGTCCACCTGGTTTTCCAGGCAGTTGGCTCTGCCCCTGTGTGCCATCTATGATAGGATCTGCAAGGGTCCAGATGTTACAAGACCTAGATCGACAACAGGACTCATGCCTGGTAGATCTAAAGTCCTAATGTGTCAAATTAACTACAAACATAATTAGAAACTGAAAGAGTAATCAATCCATCACATGCTGATTTTCAGTGGGTGAGACCAAATCATTGTCTGAGAAAATCATTCTACGTCTTTTGGATGTTTTAAGATAAGTCAACGATTATGAATTTGAGTGGAAATGCAATTATTATTTAGTCAGGTTTTTGAAAAACAGCATCTCTGTAGATAATCAGCATGACTATCTTGACCAAGCATCAAATGCAACATACAATATGCAGGTCGAGAGCTGATTAACCAGCTAACTAAGTCAAGTCGAGGCTTTTGTCATCATATCTGAGTACAGGTACAAAGTGCAACAAAATTAACGTTCCTCCGGAACCATGCTGAAAATATTGTGAAAAATTGATAAATAAAATGAAGCAACAAGTGTTTAAATGTTGCATTATTAATGCTCTCACTCTTTGTTTTCCTTATTCAAAACTTAACCTCTGCCACCCCTTCAAGTTCATACAGTCAGGCTACCATTACATCTGTGCTACACAGAGACAGAAAATATGATAAATCCTCCAAAAAAGCAGAAAGAATCAACAAAGCTCTAGCTTAACAGATCTGCATCCAAGTGCCTGTATACACAGTAGAGAAATCTAAGTTTAGAAATCTGATACAGCAGGATGACATGCTTGGCAGAAATAACTTCATGTTCAGACAATGCTAAGTATCGTTTTGGTCTCGAGAATCATGATACTACAGTTGGTATGGGTATCAAAGGCAGAATTCTGGTATCCTGACAACCCTAGTGCAACATGGAACAACAATACAATAGACAACAAATTGGATGCAAAATTATGTATTGATAGGATGTTAATGATTCTTATGAACGGTGAAAACATATTGACCTTACAATATTGGTTTGTTTTTATTGGAATCTGAAACTTCTTGGAAATAAAGGGGCTTTTGTAGTAATTTCTATAGTCTAGACCTGAGCATTCAGCGTAGGTCTGGAGTTTCCACTAGAGGATCTGGTTCATTTGAGCTCCTTGCATTTTGTATTAACACATGCAGGGCCAATATGTCATGTATGCAAACTACACAAGTGATGAAACAAGAACGGCAAGAGAGAGGTCACACTTTGATTTATTAGATATGCCTTTCTGATACGTTCCTAAGGAGTTCTTAACAACCCAAGAGTGCAGGACATCAAAACAGAACTACTAAGAACCAAGTTTTGACTCTGAGACTCTATGAACATATTCATAAATCAAGTAACTTCAAGTAGGCCAAAACAACAACATGCTTCAGTGTTTTTTCAGCCATCCATACGGACGCAGCAGAGGCAGACGTGACAGGATGGCTTCAGAGCGCCGTACCTGTTGGGGGCTGAGAAAACAAATGAAAAAGGAAGCTGTTGACAGTGAGAGGAAACAGATGCAGGTAGATACATGAAGCATAGCTCACATAAGTCATCATTACACTCTTGAGCTCAGACCCTCATTTGTTCTGCTAAAGTTTCCAAGAAGGCCACATTTAAAGGGTAATCTGATATGGCCCCGTGCTTCCTTTGTAGTGCACTGTGTATAGGTCATGAAATGATCACCTCTGCAGCCTTGATTATGCCCTATAAGCAACATGTATAGCAATTTTATTTGATAATGACCTATAAGCAACATTTACAGCAATTTATTCAAGAACAAAAAACAAACAAAAGTCACATTTTAATATATTGCAATATATTGTGATACTGTAAGCAAGGTGATTAAATGCAATACTGCAACTTTCATTTTTATAAAATTTGAGTAAAAGAAAAGTTTGCTTAAATGCAATCAGAGCAGTCTGATCAAACATCAGAGTATAGCACTGCTATCTATTGAGTAGGGTTTAAACACAACACTATAGTAACCACTGCCTGACCTCTATTTTTACATGTAAACCAGTAATCAAAAATCAATACCTTTTTTGAGACTACACACTGTATTGTAAAACAGAATATTGCAATATTTCCATATATTGATTTTTCCTTTCTAGTTCTAGTACACAGCCCCCAGTAGACATACAAAAGCAGCAATGTGTAAGCAGACTATAGCATGATTACTGGCCTAATTAGTGTCCTAAATAGAGAGTTTTCTTATGTTGACATTAGAGCTCAGCTCTTAAGACAAGGGTTGCTAATCAATAACTTAAGCAAGCAAACATAGAGATGAGCTACCATCAATAGCAGAATAGTTACAAGAGGGAATTAAGGGGGATTTGTTTAGTGGATAAGAAATGCAATGTTTTTTTTTTTTGTTTGTTTTTTTTTGCAGATCAACAACTTATAGTAAGAGCTAGCCAGGCTACAAGTACATCCTTCAGACATAGTGGAGGTAGTTTCAAAATTTACTTTCTTTTTAAATATATATATATATATATTTATCCCAGTTTCCCCCCTATATTTGTAATGCCAAATACAATCCTCTTATTAGGACTCCCCAGTCACTAGTAATGCACCTAAAAATATCCAACCTAATGATCCAGCCTCTTTACAAACTGCTGCTGATGCAGCACCACTAGGTAGCCAAGAAGCTTGAAGAAAGCTTAGTGACTCAACGAACAGATGCATGTGCTGACCAACATCACCTTGGGAATGATGGGTGGGGAGAGCTACATGAGCTACACCCAGAAAGAACATGGCCAACTGTGCTCTCAGGCTCTGGCTGCTGATGGTAAGCAGCATGATCCGGCATTCGAATGGGCATTCGAATCTTAAAATCTGGTGACAGCATCATAGACCTCTGAACCACCTGGAGCCCCCTTTTTCTGTATTGTGTTTGAATAGTTGTGAGAGCAGAGATCAGAGTACACCCCCTATAATGTTGTGATAATGGTTCTGGGGAAGAAGGGTTGCATAGAGGGCATGATTTATGTTTTGATGAGCCGGAGGAAGAGCAGGCCCCACGTCAGAGATTATTGAAATGGAGATGTGTTCCCATGGCTGTTCCAGTAATCAGCAAAGCTGCCAGCGTTCAATTTCAGCGAGGCTCCGCGGAGCTTAGGCTGGCAGGTAGAGAGCACCACCTCCGTCATCAGCTTAATCATGGTCTCCCTCCATCTCTATCTCTCTCTGTCTCTCTCTCACTCACTCACACCACATACACACACACATACATTCACACACAAGGTTGCTATTTAAAATAAGGTGTCCTCTCTTTTATCAGCTTAGCAAATTTGCACAAGGTGAGATTTTGATATAGAAAATAACGGCCTCCTGGAAACACATTGAACTCAGTTATACCTCTACTTAGACATTAGTCTATACATATACTTAATTATTGATTTAACTATTACGTGTGTCAATATACTTCTATCTATCTATCTATCTATCTATCTATCTACTAAAATATCTGGCTATATACTCCATTATCTATCTATTAAGATATTAGTCTATGGTACTATAATATCTACATATCTGTCTTTATATTTATGTATCCATACATTTATTTACCCATATATATCTACATACCAAAGTATCTACTTACATCTATCAATCTTCTTGCTTTAGGGTTTCCAAAATATTTATTTTCTAAAGTATTTGTTAATTTATATCTATTTGTTTTATATTATTTTCTTGTGTGTTGTATTTTCCCTCTTGCCTGCTGCTGCTGTGTTAAATGCAGCTCTGTGATTTTGTTCCTCTTTCAACACCTGGCTCTGATGAGAACAGCAATAAAACCTGACATGACTTGGCTGGCTTATAGGAGTGTTAAAGCCATGGCCAAAAACAATCTCTCTCTCTCTCTCTCTCTCTCTCTCTCTCTCTCCCTCACACACACACAATACACTGAATACAGTACATCAGCCAAGACTTGTTTTGCATCTTCATTACATATCTGCTCTAAACAGACCTGCTAATGCAAGACTATTAAAGCTCACTTTAAGACCTGACAAGGTGTGAGTCAAGTCTTAAAGCCTAGGGGTGGGTTAAGAAAAAAAATGTTGTACTGTACATCCTGGTCCCGAGGCAAACTATCACTTTAATTCCACACATCTGTCTTAGGTTGACACACATGTTAAGCATGCTGTAAGCCCATCAGTCTTCAGCCCACCATGTCTGCAAGGACCTTTTCTCATGGCCACTGGTTTTCAGATACAAATCGACTGGGTCGGCCTGTCCGTGGCACAACTACAGAGGAGATCCGGACCTGTTTTAAATGCATTCATTGCTTCTCACAGATATTTATTCAGCAAATTGCTCACAGGTGTTCTACAAAGAGGAGCATGCTGCCAGTACCGGCAGATACGAGGCAGAAATGAGGAGATGTGGGGAGATGAGGATATTGAGTGATGGGGCTGTTTGTATGCAGATGCAGCTGCAGCAGGCAGGGGGCACTGTTGATTCTGCATGCACCATCACCTTTTTCTGACGCACCATTTGCATCTAGTACAGTTCTGAAAAGTGCCTGAAAACAGGAAATTAAAAGATACATTTATTAGGGGTACAAATGGGGGGTAGGAGGCAACATCGTAAGAACGCAAAAGCTTACATACAACACTTAACAAATAAAACTGGGAGAACTGGAATTAGCAAACTCTCATAATATCTTATGTTTAATATTCAAAATGTAAACCACTAAAAAAAAGCATATGCGTGCAAATACCTGCAACACAAACCACATACTGAATTTTCTGGTTCTAATGGCACCTGTTTATATTTTACTAGGCAGCAAATGAACAGTCAGTTATTTAAGTTGATGTGTTAAACCAGGAAAATTAAACAAGTGTGATAATCTGAGACACTTAAACTAGAAATAAACTGTGATGGCTACGGAAAAAAGGGTCAGAACAGTCAGTTCTTGTTGGATGTTCATGATATGCAGTGGTCGATATCTACCTAAAGGGATCCCAGAGGGGAGGATCATGACCATGAACCGGCAACATGGTCATATTCACTGCTCCTCACAGATATTTATTCAGCAAATTGCCCACAGGTGTTCTATAAAGAGGAGCATGATGCCAGTACCAGTAGATACGAGGCAGAAAAGAGGAGATGTGGGGAGATAACTCATGGATGTTGAGTGATGGAGCTGTTTGTATGCAGATGCAGAAGAGAGGAAGCACTGTTGATTCTGCATGCACCACATGCACCATTTGCATCAAGTACAGTTCTGAAAAGTACCTGAAAACAGAAAATCAAAAGGTTCATTCATTAGTGGTGTATTTTTGGACTGACATGAAAAAATAAAATGGGGGTAGGAGGCAACCTCGAAATAAAATAAAATGCTTATATACAGCACTTTACACATACAACTTGGAGAACTGAAAGCATCACACTCTTATAATATCTAATGTTTAATATTAAAATTGGCTAGTCTCAGCTCGGTGTGCCGCTATCTTCGTACTGATAGTGGCAAAAATATATACATCAGTACAAAGATGGCCACGCACGGAGTTGAAGCTAGCATTATGGGATGTAAACAGTGTTTTTTTAATAAGCTTCTTGTGCACTTTTTAAGTTATTAATGCCTCGTTTTAAATGTTAGGGCTCTCCAGATTCTAGCAAGGAGGTGTGGAGCTACTTTGAGTTGGATAACAGTGGAAAAAGTGATTTATCGGGTCAAATTATGCCCTGTGTCACCAGTCTAAAAGATGGTTGGACAAACTGTTAACATTTCTGGATTTTGGAACGCTGTGGGAGAACAAAGATGTGCTATTCATCAAAGGTAAGTACGTTTTATCATGTTCTACTACACCAAAATCCTTTTCAAATCCAGATGGACACTTTTTTTTGGCCAGGCAGTAAATATCTGCTTTTCTCTAACTGTAAATCAATCTAAAAAAAACTTTTTATTCACAAAAACATTTAAAATTTAAGCCTACGGCAGGTATAAAGGTATAAAGCTAAGCACATGGCTATATCCTAATATGACCTCTGTTCTACAAGCCTTAATCCACTCTAGAACAAGTTTACATTTGGTTTAACAGGTATCTGACCAGCTATGGTGAGAATACTACGTGACTCAGGTGTAACCTGAGAAAGCTGTGAGATGAGCTAACATAACACACAGACACACACACAGAAGTCAAACACACCTTTAAAACACCCCTCCCCTCTCTGCTTTACATCTGATTATGAAGAAACCGATAATATTATAGTCAGAGGTGTTTTTTTACTGTTCGCTTAAGGAAGTCCCTGAATATTACCGGGAAGGTTTTTCGGTGATTTTATGGGCGTGACGCTGAGTGACATCACACGGGTTGGCTAGGAGGCAGTATGAGTGTGTGTGTGTGTGTGTAAGTTTCGACAACACGGTTCAGTACGATCTCCCACACACACACACTCTTACAGCGAGCGAAGAGAAGAGAAGAGGAGGCTGGCTGCTGATCGCTGGATCTTCTCTCTTCACTGAGAAGGCTTTGAGAAGAGAGTGTGAATAAAGAAGAAGAACAGTGCGTTTCTCCTGTTTAAAGGAACGAGGCTGTGTTTTTTTTTGTTGTTGCTGTATCCAAGTGCAATTCCCTACTGGAAAACAAAACCAAGGACGAGGAAAGTCAACAGGGATTTTCCTGAGCGTTTAAAGATACCGAAGTTCCTGCTGAACAGGGAACCAAGAAGTGGATCTCTAGTTAGTTAGTTAAGTAGCTAGCTATCCTAACTAGCTAGATACTTTTATGGACACCTGTTTTTAAGCCTAATAGTCCTGAACTGCTGCTTCGGTGCTGAAAATCAGTGTTTTTTCCTGGTGAAGATCAGATAGAAGGACTATCAAGACAGACACCATGGTGTGGGATTCTTCTCTCAGCTCAGTTGGACTCCTGAGCTCGTTTTTCTTCCTTCTCATTCAAGGTAACGTTAAGCCAGTTATGTTACGTTATGTTAGGTTATGTTATGGATGTAAGAACTCTAAGACCTAAACGTGTTGGCGTCACATTAACTTCTTTCTATTTCTATTTCTATTAAGTTTGGTTTTGGTTTCGGGTATTACACAAGCAAGTATCAGTGGAACTGATGAACTGATAAGCTACATTTAGTTTCGGTTCAACATATTAGCTAGTTAACTAGCTAGCTAACTAGGTTAACTAGCTTAATGTTAACTAACTTAACTACGCTAGTTAGTTGGAATAACTTGGCTTGTTTAGCTAGTTAGCTAGCTTAATTCGCGTTGATACTAAGCTAACCTAACTAGGTTAATATTTCTACCTCGTAAATAAGTTAAAACGAGTCATATTTACAATAAATATAGCCTGTTTTCTCTTCTTCTCACGCCACTCTCGGTTCGACCTGCTCAGTTTCGATGTTCGCCATTTTTTTTTTTCCCTCAGCCTGATCGAGGTGTGGCCAGACAAGGTATTTCTCTGTAGGTGTTTTTGGCAGGTGTAGCCCTTCAGCCGGTAGCAATAGCGCTTCTCTGAAATGGTGAAGACGCTTCACTTATCCTTTACTCGTCCTCTGTTGTGCTCCTTCTCTTTTTTCCTCCTTCTCTTCGTCTTATCTATCTCTACTTACTGAGGAGAACAGCGCTGGTTTTAACCGAGGTTAAAGCGGCGCTCGTGAGAGCAACAGGGTGTCGACCGTTAAATTTTGAATTTTATCGGATTACATTTTTTAAATTGTCAGATAAACTAGCCTGAGGGTTTTTTATTTTATTTCATTTTTTTATTAATATAAAAAAATATCATAACTACCAAGAACATCAAAGATAATAGACATTTATACTGATAACACATCTCATTCATCAACCAGCAAATTTAACTCCTTCATGTAAGCTACTTTACAGTGTACACAGCTTTTTTTTTTTTTTGCTAAGGTAGTTAAGAGACTCAATAAACCAGTTATATTCAACAGGAAAAGCATCAGATTTAAAGTAAAGTTGACAGTAGAGACTTTAAGAGACAGATAAACAAACTAACAAACAAACAACAAAAACATTCTTACTTTGAAATCTACTATCTGTGGTTCGCTTTATCAGAAAGATATTTAGCTTGAGCTTGCCAATAGGTGTGGGCGATATGGCCTTAAAATAAAATCATGATATTTTATTGTGTTTTCACAATTACGATACTGTTAGAGATAAGACAAAACATTGAATTAAAACAATTATTTCAAGAATACATTACTGCAACAAAATGACCTTGGCCATGGTTAGATATGATTAGCCATGTTGGTATTGATCATTTCCATTCAATATATGCCCCAAATGAGAAAAAATTATATTAGCTAGCTAGCTGTAGACCTGTTACTGTGTGTGTGTGTGTGTGTGTGTGTGTGTGTGTGTGTGTGTGTGTGTGTGTGTGTGTGTGGAGTAATATATATATATATTTTTTTTTTTTTACCTACTGCAGTCCGCAGCATGGTCATTATATGACTGTCTAAAATACTGCTCACAGTTATATATGTGAACAAATATAAAAATAAGCACAATAGACAGTATCACGATTATCAAATATTAATGAGGTCATGTCAATTTATTGTATGATAATGTTATTATCATGACAGGCATAGCTTACTATTTAGGTTATATTACTGTATGTACTAACTACAGTTTAGTACACTACATATACATATACTAACTAGTATTGTACAGCCAAGTAGGTACACTATACACTATGCTGGGTATACCACCATAGTTTAATAGATGTTTTCTTTAACATAGTGTGTTGTAGTTTGTGTAGTGTACTACAGTATTCTAAGCCAAAAACCTACTAGTTTCGTAGTGTCAGTATATGGGTAAGTGCAGTGTTTGTTATACTGAAGTTTGTATAGTCTAATTTAGTAACCGCAGCACACATTTTGTCCCCCAATTTCTGAGGGATGTTTAAAAAAAAAAACAGTTAAATGCTCAAATTCAGCATTGCTGAAGCATGGAAATGCTAATGGAAGTGCCTTAAAAGGCTTTGTTACACAGTGGCAGCCTAAATCTGCGGATTATAGAGACCAAACTGCTTAGAGGACAAAGTTAGGGAGGTTAGGAAAAGTTGTCCACTCAGTTCTACCAGGAAGGATTATTTCAGCTGGGTTACACTCGTGCTTTATAGGAATCTGGAGGAGCTCCAGGGTTACTAGTCCAGTTTCTGTTTCAGTTTTTGTAAGCTCATGTAGGTACAGTAGGCTTCTGGGTGATGTTAGCTTGGTTTAGATGCTTTACACTAATTTCTACCTTGTTTTGCCCTTGGCTATAGCTCACTGTTGCCTGTAAAGCCTAACCATTGGCTCCAGTTACGTAGGCTGGTTAATTATTCAGCAGGTGTGTTCATGTGGTGTCATGTTGGCGATGGCAGCAGGGACCTGCCACCCAGTGGCTGCCGCTTATCCACTGGGGGACAGAGCAAAAAAAAAAAAAAAAATCAAACACATAAATCTTCATTCTTGTGTCCCATGGCCTCGTGGGGATCGGTGTGCAAATCGAAGTGACATGGTGGGAAAAGTTTTTCCTCCTGCAAAGTGAAAAGACACCGTTGTCGTCCGCCACTCCAGAAACGCAATTGCGCTCTTTGACTTATTCATGGAGTGGACCTTTTTCTGCCCGAGTGTATTTCACAGTACATCAGCTGCACTTCATGGAGAAAGAGAAGGAGAGAGGGAGGAAGGGAGTGAGGGAACAAGAGTGAGAGAGGAAGCTGGAATAAGGAAACAAAAGATTTGTTTTATTTATGAACGAAGCAGAAGAGGTTGGTGGGGGGAAAAAAGAGGTTTGTTCGGTGTAAAAGAAAAAGGGCCCCTGTTGTT
Source organism: Astyanax mexicanus (assembly GCF_023375975.1). Lineage (NCBI taxonomy): Eukaryota > Metazoa > Chordata > Actinopteri > Characiformes > Acestrorhamphidae > Astyanax > Astyanax mexicanus. The sequence continues at coordinate 5,182,480 of NC_064413.1, forward strand.
CACTTCCTCTCCTCATCTGTTTTGCTTGGAGCCATGGGAGCTTTTTGCCTTTGCAAACAGCAAGACGTCAGATTTCGGAACGACCGGATCGGATAGCTGTTGGCCTGCTGCTTTGAAGGAACACGCCACTATGTAAAAACAATGCATAATTAAACACGTTTAAGAGGAAAACAGAGTCACTGTTGAAACTTTTCAGTCGTAGTTAATGGAATTAAACCACTACTATAAACAATGTAATGCATATTACATGCAATGCTACCTCACCAGCATAAAAGGGTTGCAAATCTGTTGCCTTAAGATGAAGTGTATTGGTTCACAATTCAAGATTTGTGGAGATTGGAGACAAAAGCCAATGGTTGCTAGCAAATCGCTGTTAGCTTGGATGCTAGCTAAGCGGCTCTGTTTGTAAACTGCAGAAAGATGTGATGTGCGAAGCTTGCGGGGTGATCACTGATGCCATGCAAGCTCCTGACATATATCTGATGGGTTAAGTATCTAGACCTGGAGGCAATTTTTTATCTGGGCTCGACAACTTGTTCACAAATTGTTTGTTTGTTTCTTACAGACATTAAAATGACATAAGATACACAGGGGTATTGAGCGGTAAAGTCATCAAGGAACAGTTCTTGGATTGCTGAATTCTTCTGAGAACTTTAACTCTTTTACCATCATCAGAATATCATAGAAATCTCATAGATTTCAGATAAAACATGGTGGTGGTAGCTTCACTAATGCTGTTGGATAGTAGAAAAAGGCAATTTTTTTTTAACCTCAATCCAAATAATCTCCAGAAGGATGTGTATTTAACATATAGACATCCTCTTTTCTATCTTAGATGTATAATTCTGCTGGAATTCAATTCACATATAGGATGGAATCACACTTCATTAATATCTGCCTGTGGTCCTGCTTCAGCTGGAATAAGAAACGGGAGTTCTGGCTTTAGGCTGGATTTACTTTGTTAAATTAAGAACTGAAAGGAAACGTGTTTAGCCGCGGTCATGTGACTCGGGGTCAGAAAGGCTTGTGGCAGTTACCATGGCGACGCTGTGGGTTTTTCTTTTAATAAGTTGAAAGCCAAGGCGGGGTACTGTAGTAACGTTTCTCTGTGTGAATGCATCAAGTGTGTGTGTGTGTAACGAGTGAGCAACCGAGAGGTGGGGGGTTGGGAGACTGCCGGGAGGGCAAGGGGGGAGCAGATTGACCTCATTTAGTGCTGTGAAAATAAGTAACATGCACACACACACACACACACACACTTGCACGGAACGTCCAGCCTGGGGTGCATGTGGAGGTGGAGTGTAAACAGGTGGGAGTAGTGCGCGTTGGACGGCCTCTCTGCTAGTTGTGTATGAAGGATGCAAGACTTTGTGTAAAGCACACACTGGGTTGATATTGCTATATTTATGAGTACTTGATGTCTGTTTTGCTTTTCCTTTGTAACTTCTAGGCATCAGCTGGAGTTCAGCTGGCTCTAACATGACATTTCATGATGCATTTAAATATTTCATGGTATTTTTTGCAATAACGATATGAATTTTTTTTTTTTTGAGAATGTAGTAATGCAATGGATGTTTAATGTGTCAAACATTCCACAGAAATCTAATCTAATAATAATGTAGCAAAAAAATATATGTGATGTGATGTTAAAAAATCTACCACAATACTTAGTACTAAGTTTCTGTGTTTAAATTGTCAACTAGGGGTGGGCGATATGGCTCTAAAATAATATCACGATATTTCAGGGTATTTTTGCGATGACGATATACTTGGCGATATAGGAAAAACAGAAAAATAAATAATTAATTTCAGGAATATAGTATAAAAGTATAACAGCATAATCATAATGTGGCAAAATAAATAATATAGCATAAAATAATATATTGCAGCAAAACATATTGCAGAATATTTAGTGCATGCATATAAACTGCAAACTAAAACAATTATAGAGTAAATACAATTAAAGCTTCACAGTTAATAATAGACTACTTTTTAAGACAGAACATCTCTATTATCACAATATGGATTTTTAATATCACGATATTTCTGTGTCACGATATATTGTATACGATATAATATTGCCCACCCCTATTGTCAACTTTCAAATTTTTACCTCTAAAGCTTTACAGTAAATAGCAAAACAAATATGGAAAACACTGCTTTTTAACAAAACTGTTATCATATGGATTTTGTTCTCGTTTCCAAAACTATAGCAGTATTAAGGAAAAGAGCATTTCTTCTAACAAAAACTTTCAAGATTGTCTAGTTTCCTCTCAGAATGAATCCTCTGGATCCTCGCAGTGGCCTCAAAACAAGCACACACACTCTGTGGCGTGTTATAAATCAGGCCTCGTAACTACAGGAGTGCGAGTCTGTCCTAAAAACAACAGTCTTCCACTGCTCTTCCCCTCCCTCACTCCACCCCTCACTCTCATGACCTGCTTGCTTTTGTTTGAAGGATGTTTGTCATTGGTGTATTCAAAATCTCCTCCCCAACCCCCCACGAAACTAGCCTTTGCCTGATCCAGACACACACACAAACTAACTCACACACACACACACACACACTGCTCATACACATACACCCCCACCACACCAGCCCGTGGGTCAGACCTCAAGGCCTCACTGTTTATTTGAGTTTGAGCCAGAGAATGAGGGAGGGAGGGAGGGAGAGAGGGGGGAGGAACGAGGGAACAGGTTTATTGAGAAGAAATACAGGAATGCACTCAGTAATGTGTGTATGAGTGTGTGTGTGTATGTGTATGCACACATATGGGAGTGTAAGCTATTAACAACACTCTTCAGTCTCTTCTGCGCTGTTTGAGTTTTGTTTGCAGTATCTTCACAAGAAACTCAGCAAACATCGATGGCCGACCTCCTAATTGACCTCCCTAAGCTCCGCCCACAAATGTGTAAATTCTTTAAAAAAAAAAAAACAGAGACGTAATTGCACACCTAACGATTATTAAGTAGAACCATCTCATGTCTTCAAATAAGGACTGATGAATTGACTTCACAAGAGCCCTTTTTCTAGTTCTAGTATTTCAGATGCAATGTAAATACAGCAAAGTGAACTTTTAGAACTTTGTGACCTATTCTAATGAGATTTTAAGTATATGATTGAGGTTTTGGTAAATGTTATAGAAAATGTTCTGAGTAATGCTTTAAGGTTGGTTTATACTGGTTTATACAGCATAGCCTGCACTAGTGCGCTATATGCGGCTTTACGCATTTATATGCGCTTAAAACGTGAAGGCTGGAATGTATGGCACGCTCTAAACAACCACATACAAAGTGTTAGTCATACAAGGTCTGTAGACCTAGATTTGTTGAACCAGGTCAACCACAGACAATGATGACTGGTTCAGTATTTAATATTACCGTAATTTACGAACTACAAGGTGCATCGTATTATAAGGCGCTAGGGGTGGGCGATTATGGCCCTGAAATAATATCACAATATTTCATGGTATTTTTGCGTTAACAATACTCTTGGCGACATGTCAAAACACTGAATTACAAAAAACATATTTCAAGAATACACTACTGCAACAAAATGAAAATGACATGTTATGAGTTGTAACAGAGGTCAATGATCCAGAACGTCATGATACTAAAAATGCACTCCAAATATCTCCATATATCCAGGATTAAAGTAAAATCTAATTTATAGAGTATATATATAATGGAAAATGAGAACAGTGTGAATTTTTCTTTTGCTAAAAACAGCAAGAAATGGAGTCCCCAGATGTGATAATTAGGGGTGGGTGATATGGTACGATATTTCAGGGTAAAATATCATTCACGATATTTAAAAATGTTGGCGATATTATCACGTACGATACGATATGGCACACCTGTATAAGGCGCACTATCAATGAACGTCTATTTTCATACATAATCACATTTTAATCGACAATAGTAAGGAACAGGAGTGTTGCACAGAGTGTTGCACAGTAATCTACTAGATTTTTCTCCTGAAACCTGTTCATTTGGGTGAATAAGGCACTTCTGTTTATTTACAATAAGCTTAGATTTACCATATTTTTAACAGAGCGGTTAGCAGCAGTGCTAGCTGCGGTTAGCAGATGTTAACACTAGTAAATAACACCTGACTTGGCTACACTGAGGCGCTATCAGCTAGCGGTTTGTCCCATGTAGCTCCTTTTAACACACCAACCGCACAGACTACAGTCCAATATATTCACCTCTAAATGCCACAAATGCATTTCCATCAAATAACAAACGTACAAATTACAGATGGCACGGGTATATTCCAAGATAACAATGTCAGGATTCATGGTGCTGGAATTGTGAAAGAGTTCAGGGTTCAGGGAGCATGAGATCATCATTTTCACACATGGATTGAGAGAGAGAGAATTCACCACAGAGTCCAGATCTTAACCTCATTGAGAATCTTTGGGATGTGCTGGATGGAGAAGAGAGCTGCTTTGTGCAGTGGTCAGACTCTACCATCATCAATGCTGCTGCAAGGTGAAAAATTAATTTCCATAATCCAGCAACACTTGCAAACATTGCAGAGGCTTATTAAAACAATGCCACAGTGAATGCGTAAAGCTGCAATCAAAGTTAAGGCGGTCCAACCAAATATTAAGAGTGTGTGAATTTTTTATTATTATATTTTTTTTGGCCTGGCAGTTCATGTTCTATTACAAAGTCATTGAAAATAATGGTTGTTGTCTTCAGAACCCCTGTAGAACCCCCTTTCTTAAAGTGTAGGCTACATTTTCTTGTTACTGCGCCTCCTGTCCAACCAGGTGACAGTAGCAGTGAAGGACTGCATCTGTGGGCAGATGGATCAATTAAGATCAAGCCTGAGCTAATACCGAAGTGACAGCTCGCTGCCTGACGGGCCTTTGTGGTTTAGAGGCGCCATAAACGTTACTGAGCAGCGCTTCCCGTGCTACCTGCCTCCGCTGCGGTGCACCTGTGCGGGGAAACGGCGACTGACGACTGAAGATTCATATACATCATCAGCCTCCTTGAGATGGTCATAAACATAATCCTTCATCCTCTCATTTTTGGAGTCTGGAGCTAAAATGAGCGAGAGATTGCTGAAAGGACGAGCAATTCCTCCTCAATCATGCCTCGCTTGGCTCTCCGTCCTCGCTCATTCTCTCTCTCTCTCTCTCTATCTCTCTTTTTCTCTCTCTCTCTGTCATTCTCTCCTCCTTGTTCAGCAGATGTCAGATCTCAAGATGCTTTTACAGCTTCGGAGATTCATGGAGATGACATGGCCATTTAACTCGCGCTCATATTTTAATCATTTCTCGAGCCGAGCCGGGCAGCCAACCAAAGTGTTTTAGAGAGGGGTGAAATGAGGGTGAAGGGCACTGTGGTCTCCATCTTTTATTACTCTAAAGTTTGGCTTTAGCAGTTTTTGGACTTTTTTGCTTTCTTTTCATTTCCTCAAAGTAAATGAGGCTCTCAGTGGAAGAGATGAGCGGGCACACACGCAGTAGAACTGTTAGAAATGGATGTATCGGATAAATTACATTATTTCATGATATGATATAATATCACAGTTTAGGGCATATGGTAGGCATGTGCTAGGCTAAAAGCTATAGCTAGCTCACCTGCTAAACTAATAGCAAAGCATTTGTTACAATGCTGTCTTTGTGTTAGAACCTTGCATTATATATTGTATACAGAGGTGGAAAGTAATGAATTACATTTACTCAAGTTACTGTAATCGAGTAGATTTTATGAGTAATTTGTAATTTTTAAAGTAGTTAAAAAAAAAATAATAGTAATTGGCACAAATTAACAAGGCAATAACGTCCTCATGCAATACAAAATGTGCCCCGCCGAACAGAGCTGTCAGCTTTCAAAACTTCCACATCAAACCTGCGAAAGCATTTGGTGGTAAGTATTTTTATCATTAAACAATCTGCTTAAATGTTAAAAAAACATTTAAATAGCAGTTAAAGCATAGCAATGGCAAGTTAAAAAATAATAATGACCTGTAAAACTGTAAAAATACAGTTTATAGTCACCTATATGACCATAAGTTTTCAACAGTAAAGGAAAAAATGGATCTTAGAAACCTATACCACTTGTTCTTGAAAATGTTTTATGGGGTGTTCTAAACAAATACTGCCTAAAAGATCCAAAATTATTATGTGGAATAATAGTTCATTACAAACTATTTTATTTATTTATTTATTTATTTATTTATTTTTCAATTTGTTTTTTTTTTTGTCTTTTTTTACATCAAATAATTAAAAGTAACTATGTAACTTTTACTCAAAGTACATTTTAAATTGAGTACTTTTTTACTTTTACTCGAGTAGATTTTTAGATGGGTACTTTTACTTTTACTTGAGTAGAATTTTAGCAAAGTAAAGGTACTTTTACTCAACTACAATTTTTCGGTACTTTTTCCACCTCTGATTGTATATCATGAAAAGTCTTTTAAAACCATGATATATATTTTTACCATATTGCCCAGCTCTTCATTATTGCTCATGAAACCAAACCATAAAAAAGAGTCTCTTGTTTTGCATTTCCCATTAAGGGTGTGCCATATCGTATTGTACGCAATAATGTCTCTAACATTTTTGAATATCATCCACCCAGAATTATCACACCAGGGTTCTACTTTACTTTTTTTCACTACTTTTAACAAAAGAAAAATTCACACTGTTCTCATTTCCTATTATATATCTACTAGCGACTACTAGAGATTATATCTGTCCAGTATCATTTATTTTACTTTAATCCTGAATATATGGAGATATATGGAGTGCATTATTTTTAGTATCATGGCATTCTGGATCATTGACTTTTGTTACAAATCTGATAAAATTATTGTAGTTTTAAATATTTCATGTATTCTTGAAATGTTTTTTTTTTCATTTAATGTTTCCCATATTGCCAAGAGTATTGTTATTGCATAAATACAATAAAATATTGTGATATTAATTTAGGGCCATATCGCCCACCACTATTTTCCATTTAATCTTTTTTGAAGAATCTTTATTTTTAAGACTGTAGAAAAGTTTATATGCAGCAGAGGCAATATTTGGAAATCTGATTTCAGAGCTCAGCAATATCCCTACCACTAATAAATAATCACACAGCCCAAAGATGAGCTTGGTATCTGTGTGTTCATCAGAATTCACCTCCAGTCGTTTGCATTTCCATTTGAATTGAGGCATATGGGAAACAGAGTTTGCATTTTATCTCTAAATCTCCCCCCGAAATGAGGAAGCAGGCTGAAGTTGTGTTTTTTTCCATTAGGAAGTTCCTGAACTGGTGAACACTGGGCTGGATATTTTGGTCTGACCTCTGAAAATGTGATGACTTTTTGACTAAAATGATCAAATTAGAACAGTGTGCTTTGTGATTTTTGCAAAAAGCCAATCTCTCCTTCCTGAGCTTTCAAGCTTGCATACTTCCTGTGGTTTCATTTTGCCTGCGGTCTCCACAACTGCAAATCCCACAGTGACATTGTGACAAGCATCCTTTCTGTTTGAACCACAGATCAGATTTTCATTTGATTGCCAGCAACATATTTGAAATCACTGATAATATCTGAAGGAAAAAAAAAACGTATAAAAAGTTTATAGCTTTTTTATTTTTTGGGTTGTTATGGCTGCTGCACTTGCACAGATCTCAGTAAAAAGGGTATTTCTCACTAGCACATGCACCCTTCATAACACACTATGTAAGCAGCATGCTGATTGGCTCTTTTTTGTTCAAAGGCGGGACAACAATATTCTTAAACGAATATTGGAATGCATGTTACAAGAACTCCCAGTCAGATTTCAACCCTTAGTGAGTCAACATGGCGTCAAAACATCTCAGGCAACTCTTCATGAAGCTGAAGTGTGTTGGTTTTCAAGATAATTCCACAGGCCAGAGCCCAGTTTCCCAAAAGCATCTTAGCATTAGAAACGTCTTAGCTGGTCGAGCGAGTATCACACTGAGCACTCTCTCTCCGTGTTGAGACTCATCTTTGTGCTAAGAAGCTTTTGGGAAACCCAGCCCTGATTTGTAAAAGCGTATGGCAACATCACTACGCAATAAAAAACGTCCTATCAAAAGTCCTGTAACGTATAGATTAACCTCATATGGGAAGTTCATTGTAACAGATGGAGGGGTTTTATTGTAATGTCACTAAAAGCACTGGTAAATCAACACAAATTAAAAAATATATTTAGTTCTGTGTTGTTGGAATAAGAAGGTAGGTACATGCAAATGTCCACATCCATTCTCTCATTGTTTTTTTTTTTGTTTTTTTTGCGAGGTTTAGTTTCAGTTTAACAGTGTGTGAAACTACCATCACCATGTTTGATAGCTATTCTTTATCCTTACCTTATAATATAGGACAGAACTCTCTGACTATGAAAATACTGTGTATTGTGTTACTTTTACACAAATACAATCAGAAATCTCTGCTAATTTTATATAGTAAACATATCTTATAATCCTGTGCATTTTATGTATGTATCAGTAAAGCCACTCCGCTGAAGTACAGCGTTATACATGAGTTTTGGTGAAGTTTCTCCAGCACTAAGGCTGGAGCAGTATTAGCATTAGCCGCTAACCGCAGCGATAGCTCTTTTGCCGCTCTGAGGTGAATGAACTGCTAGCGGATAGCGCCCTGGATTACCAAAGCACACAGGGTTCCTTAGTGTTGCGCATTTACTAGCGCTAAGCACTGCTGCTAACCACGCTGTTAAAATATATTGGAAATCTAAGCTTACTGTAAGTAAACGGAAGCGCTTTACTTACCCAAATAAACAGTTTTCAGAAGATAAATCTGTATAGATTAACATCTATCACTCGTTAAGGGTACCATCATGTATCTGCAGACTGTTGTATTCGTTTTTTTTAATGATTCTGTTTTTATCTGCAATTTCAAAAAAGTCTGATTTTCATTAGTTCATTTTGTTACTACCGCCACCATGTTTTAAAAAAAGATGCTCTGTTATGGAAAATTCAATTAATATAGTAGCCCTGTATTTTGTGAGTCTTTGGCTCAAAAAGTGGCAAAATACCATCCAAATTCTCAAATTATGTTGCTTAATCTTAATTACTGCCTGTACCAATATGACCCTGTTCTCACCAGCGACCGCAGTCCCTGCTGTTTCTACTAGTGGCCTCGTAATAAATGAGTTAACTGTTCCATAATCCTATTAAATGAGTTTTATCACCCAGCGATGCTCTCACACACACCCACACAGAAACACACACTTCTCCCACAGTATGTGACCACAGCGTAACAGCCAACATGTCTGCGAAGTGGCATGTGGTTGCCAGATTGATGTGGAGTGCTTGAGGTTGCCAGACTGTTGGAGCAGGTCCTGCCTAATCGCAGGGAAAGCAAGGAGGATCCCACCCTGTTTAACCAGAAGTCCAATAGCATTAAACACCACTAGCAGCTGAAGCGTCTCGGCCCAGACCGCCACTTTGTGGGCTTGGAATGGCATCCAGTGGGTTTAGACGTCGGCTTGGCACCCTGGGGGCAGTCTGGGAATGAGGCAGCTCTTCTGTCCATTTCTCTCAATTAGTGACAATTCTGTTGGGTTGGGATTGGGCAGGGTAGGCCTAAACTGTTTTAGCCATTTGGGGATATTTGGAGGACTGTATTTGAAGGACTGATTTTCTCAGCACTTTCCAGCTTAATCTATGGTTGCTGTCTGTTTTAATGGATATAATGGATTAGCACAGATTACTAGAGATACAGTAAATGGATCCAATGAATATGCCGTAATCAGACATGATATTAAAACAACTGACAGGCGAAAGGAATAACATTTGATGCTCGTTTTACAGTGGCATCTGTCACAAGAAATTAATACACATGTTAGATGGTAATTGAACACGGGACAAGGTCAGTCAAGTAGGACATTCACAAATCACAAATCTCATGTGTTTTTTTTATGCCCACTCAACTTGAACACATGAATGCATTCCCCTTCATTTCACTCTGTTTAGTCTGTTTAGTGAGATACTCGACAAGCAAAAGATAACTGGTGAGCTAAAACAATTCTACACTAACACAGGCTAAGATCATAAAGTCAACAAGCTAACAACAAATCTGTATCTCTGCCCATCTGTTGCCCATTATTACGTCACCCAGTTGTTGGTTAAAAAAAAAGCCCAATAATTGGTTCAGCCCTTAATTGTTCCACCTGCTTTATTGGTTGGATCTCCCATTTATTGAGTTGCTTGTTAGTTGTTGTGCCAATTTGTTTGTTGATTGTTGGTTCACCCATTTGTTTGATCATTTGATTTAATTGTCTGCCTTTTTGCTGGGTTATTTCATTGTTGGTCTGCCCAGTTGTTGGTTCCCATGTCAATTGGTTTACTTGAATGTTGGTCCGCCTGTTTCTCGGTCCACCTGGTTGTTGGTAAACTCGTTTGTTGATCTGCCTGGTTGTTGGTCTGCCTGGTTATTGGCACACTAGTTTATTGGTCCTACTGCTTGTTGGTCCTCCTGGTTGTTGGTCTGCCTGGTTGTTGGTACTCTGGTTTGATGGTTCAATTGTTTGTTGCTTTATATTTGTTTCTCGCTCTGCCTGTTTGTTGATACACTATTTTGTTGATTGGCCTGGTCATTGGTACACTCGTTTGTTAGTTCACTTGTTTGTTGCTCTAATTTTGTTTCTCAGTCCGCCTGGTTGTTGGTACACATGTTTGTTGAGCCACCTGGTCGTTGGTACATTCATTTGTTGGTTCACTTGTTTTTTGCCGTACATACTTGTTTGTTTGGCCGCCTGGTTGTTGGTACACTCATTTGTTGAGCCGCCTGATTATTGGTAAGCTTGTTTGTTGATCTGCCTGGTCATTGGTACATTCGTTTGTTGGTTCACTTGTTTGTTGTCTTACATATGTTTCTATGGTTGTTGGTATACTCATTTGTTGATCCACCTGGTTGTTGGTACCCTTGTTCATTGACCCACCTGGTTGTTGGTACCCTTGTTTGTTGTTCTGCCTGGTTGTTGGTATACTCATTTGTTGATTTGCCTGGTTGTTGGTACACTCATTTCTTGAGCCACCAGGTTATTGGTACACTGGTTTGTTGATCTAGATTTGTTTTTTTGACCGCCTGTTTGTTGGTCTACATTTGTTTCTTGGTCCCCTGTTTGTTCATACACTCATTTGTTGTGCCACCTATTGATCTGACTGTTTGTTTCATTTAGTTGTTGGTCCACCCATTTGTTGACTTTTATACGATGGTTGGTTTGCTTATTTGTTCACCATTTCTATGCTACGCATTTCTATACGCAAAACGCCACCTGTACATACCACAGAATAACAGCATTGACACGTAATACTCATATTAGTCCATCCCATGTTTTTTTTTTTTTACTGTAAGCTTATGGTAATCTGTTCCTATGTAGCATTATAGAAGTTCAAAAGAAACAAAACGCTCTAAAAAAAAAAAAAGCTGATTTTCTTGCTTTCACTTTCCTGTAGATGTTCTGGTTGCCATGCCAATCAGACGGAGGTGGTGAGAACCCACACCACTATGCTAGGAATGCATTAGCACAAATTCTTTCCTGTGGAGAGGCGTCGTCCCATCTCTGAAGGAAGCTACAGCTTCATCAACGATAACGAACACTGCTGACTGACACATTCATGAAAAAGTTTACTGGAAGAATTTAGCTGTAGTGAGGTTATACACTGTAAGGTAGCAGAGTTGTATGCTGGAAATCAGGTTGGGAAATTCCAGACTATTCCTGACTATTAAGGTCTGGCGGTCTGGCTTTAGAAAAATGTACAAGCCAAAAGGTTTAGTTTGTTGAAAATGTGAAAGTGTGTGTGTGTGTGTGTGTGTGTGTGAGAGAGAGAGATAGACAGAGTAGGCCTTAAGAGAGTTTTAAAAGCCCTCATGCTCTCATGAATTCAGCATGCTGGCAGTTTCAACCTTTCTGCTTCCTGCTGTGAAAAAGTACCGCAACAACGACATACTCTACTGTGTGTGTAGGTGTGTGTGTGTGTGTCTGTGTGTGTGTGTCACGTGTGCTGGGCAGGGAAGTTATAATGTAGAAGTTTTGCTGCTGATGACATAATGAATTCCATATTGGATCATTATAAAAGGTTCAGCTCGAAACACCACTTACCTGTCAGCCCTCATTTTCTCCAGCTGCACTAAAGCCCGGCGAGCCGTGCGAGTCTAGATCGTTTTTAAGCCTCATTTGACTAAAATCTACACAGAAATCTGATATACGGCAATATACCAATTTAAAAAATATGATCTATATTAGAATATGTGCAATTACCTTATATCCAACATGTAATAAGTTCCATATATTGAAATGCATGTGGAAATGTGAGTTCTTTTATTTGAAATGAGCCATTTTCGTGTATACATTGATATATGGCTTACATTAGGGATATACAATGGTATTAGATTAATATTGATATTGGCCGATAATTGCTTCGTTTAGAATCATCGGCATCGGCCTGTTTGGCCGATATTTAAAAACTACACTTGGTAAATATGCTTAATACTTTATGTATTTATTGTATGCTGGAAAAGACCAAGCAACTATCAACTGATTTTATTGTTTTATTTAACCGGTCTTTTTTTTTTTTTTTTTTAATGGCATTTAAAGTTGTGATCAGTCAGTGTAAGCTAAATAAATATTAGCTAAATAAATTTGAAACAAAAAAAAATTAAACAAATGATTAACGTTAATCTAACAGTAAATACATGTAAAAAAAAAATAAAACTGAATTTGAAATTAGCCATATTTATGTATACATTGTTAAATGGCTTACATTAGAAAAATACGATGGTATTAGAATAATATTGATATTGGCCGATAATTGCTTCTTTTAAAATTATTGGCATTGACCTGTTTGGCCGGTATTTAAAAACTACACTTGCTAAATATGCTTAAAACTGCATGTATTTATTGTATGCTGGAAAAGACCAAACAACTATCAATTGATTTTATTGTTTTATTTAACCTGTCTTTTTTTTTTTTTTTTTTTTTAAGTGGATTTAAAGTTGTGATCAGTCTGTGTAAGCTAAATAAATATTAGCTAAATAAATTTGAAACCAAAAAAATAATTAAACAAATGAGTAATGTTAATCTAACAGTAAATACATGTGAAAAAAAAGAATACTTTATTTGAAATCAGCCATAACTGTGCATACATTGATATATGGCTTACATTAGGGATATACAATGGTATTAGAATAATATTGACAATGGAAAATAATTGCTTGTTTTAGAATCATCGGCATCAACCTGTTTGGCTGATATTTAAAAACTTCACTTGCTATATGCTAAATACTTCCTTATTGTGTTTATTGTATGCTGGAAAAGACCAAGCAACTATCAATTGATATTATTGTTTTATTTAACCTGTCTTTTTTTTAAGGAGATTTTAAGTTGTGACCAGTCTATGTAAGGACCAGTTAACTAAAAAAAAATGTGAAGCCAAAATAATTAAAAACTAAACGTTTAAACTAAACAGTAAATGATACAGTAGAAAAAATATGCACTATGTCTATACATTGCATGTATGTACTATGTATGTAATATACAAATACATGTATTTACTAACTACAATTAATATTACACAGCGCAGGTCAAGGCAGCTCACCGATTTGACAACATACTTAAACGGCATACATAAACATAAATAAATGATAAATGTCGAGTGAGTAGGTCCTGAGTAGGCTGACCTCGATAGAGACCTGACCAATCACGTGGCTAAAAAAATAGCTTTACGTCTCTTCTAGTCTGAGCAACCGGAACTGGTGAACTGTTGGGTTGTCGCTTAGCTACAACCATCTTAGCTGAGCTAAGTAGCATGTTAACCCAATATTCACCATTCAAGTGATGCTTCTCTGTCTTGAGGCTGTGTGTGTCGCCATGGTAAAGTAAACAAACATTCATTCGCCAGTTATAGACAGCTGTCAATCATGCACACAGTTGTCAGGCATGCAAGTTCTCACCCAAGAATAATGTTTCTACAGTTATAAAGTGAAGATATGGGCTTGCTTCCATTTCTGATTAGTCTCTTCCTGACCTTCAGCGGAGCGGCCACTTGAAGGAACAATCGCGGAATAATTTACGGCGACACGGAGCTGAAGAGCCGATTCCTCTCAGCAGCCTAGCAACCTTGGCTTCCCTCCCTCCCTCCCTCCCTCCCTCCCCACACCTTCTCTAGTTCTCTGTGTAAGGCGAAAATAGAGCTGTGTAGTGTTGTCCTTCCTGTCCCCCCCACCCCACCGCACAGCATACACACATAGTTGTCCTTAATGTGTCCATCTGTTGTCTGAGAGTCAGCCAGGGCTTTGCTGTATTGATCCGCTATTGATCAGCAAGGCTAGCCGTGCCCTCGCGAGTCAGCCGAGCCTAGCGAAGACTTTGAGCAGCGTCAAACTAACACCTCTGCAAAACGGATGTACAGGCCGCTCGCTCCCCGGCTGGATTAAAGGCTTACTTCTTTTTCTCGCCCTCTTTCACTTACGCCAATCCTTCCCTAACTTTAGGGGACCAAAAGTATGCTTTGGGTGTGAATGGGTTTGTGTTGTTGAGACCCTTAGTGTGTTTTCACACTTGTCTGGATCATAGTAGGGGTGATACTCTTGGCTATACGACAAAACACTTAATTTTTTATTTTTTTTTACATACGCTACAATACTGCACACCCCTTAGTGAGATATTAAAAAATACAAGAATTTTATCAGATTTGTAACAGAAGTCAATGATCCAGAATATTATGATGCTAATAACAATGCACTCCAAATATCTCCATATATTCAGAATTAAAGTAAAATAAATAATACTAGACAAATATAATCTGTCTCTAGTAGATATATAATGGAAAATGAGATGGGTGATATGGCATGATATTTTAGGCTATAAAATCGTTCACGATATTTAATAATTTTGACGATATTATCGTGTGCGATACGATATGGCACACCCCTAGGTCATAGTCTGAACCAGGGTTTATGTACAGGGTTTTGTAACACATTTTTATAACGCATTTAGTCTGGTTAGTTTGGTTTCATAACCCATTCCTATCTTATTCTGGCACATTCTACATAATAGAATGTACCTGTTCTTTTTCTTCTTCGATTGTTTATTGGGTGATGATATAGCGTGCCATTTTTAACTTCTTGTAATTGGTAAAAAAAAAAAATCTGAACCACCCAAAAACATGTTTTCACGCTACAGAAAAAGACTGAGACCAGTTCTTTTGAACAGACTTTGTTTGAATCCTTTGGTCTGGACCATATTGATATATCTGAAGGTCAAGGTCAAACAGGGTATGCTTTGACCCTGTGTGTAAACTCACACTTTTCACAGTTTTTCACTCAAAAATTAAATATTAACAGCAGTTTAATAAGCCCTAAAATAGAACCAACCCTGTGGTACTTCACAGTACAGCACAATACATGCTATAGATCAAAGAGTTTGGCCGTCTTACACCCTGCGCAAGGCACTTTGAAATGCTCAGTGCTCATTGCGATCTTACACCTTGTCCACCTAGTCCATTTTCATGCCTTGTGCATGTGTCGTTTAAATAGCTTGAGAAAGTTTTGAGAGGCGTGTAAATGAGGTAAATTTTAGGCATATTGCTACCTTGCCAACGGAAAACACAGATGCGTCACTGACTGATTTAGGATCTAGACAACAGTCTAAAATTCATTTCTGTTATTCACACTTGTTACAAACTGTTAAGGACCATGCTGCAGTGCACAAACCCAATTTTTACATCAACAATAAAAAGAATGCAAAATAAATAAAAAAAAAAACCTGCAGTTTCCCTAAATGACCTGCTTACGCACATTTAAGGCATGAATGCACGTGTCAGTTTCCTCTACTGAGAAACACAGAAGCACTGCGCCATTCAAATAGCAATCCACCAAAGTTCCGATGCCCCAGCGTTATAGGTGGTCTCTGTCTCTACTGGCCAGAGAAAACGTTCTAGTAGAATTTGGATCATCACTGTGAGGATTTGATTGTATTCATCAATAAGAGTTTAAATGAGGTCAGGATGTTGAATGTTGGATGTTGGAAGTTGGATGACTCCACCTCATCCCCAACTCTTTCCAAAAGGACTGGATGAAGCTCCTTAATTACAGAAACAGACACAGCCTGATTCAACAGTAGGGACGTAACAATGCTCTCCGCTCCACGCCCTTCTCCTGGGTGTTTGTTAATGACCTCATCATCTCTCTCTCTCTCTCTTTCTCCTTGTTGGGTTTTGCCTTTCATTCCTCCTTCCTCTCCTCCTGTCCTCGTCTTCCTCACACCTGGTCCTGTCACAGACCGACCCACTTGCCAACGACCTGATGGCACCTCAGCTGGCTTCCAGTGTTGCAGGACTGCCTTGGCTGTGACCTCGTAACAGGCTGGATATTAGGGCTGAGTGATACAGACGATGAATAGTAACGCGTTACTATTTCCAATCCAGTAATCAGATTAAAGTTACTTATCACTGTTTGTAATTTTAATTTGTAAAAAGATTTTGTAGCATTCGACTGGACACACTGAAAGGATGGACGAGAAAGACGAGAAAGACAGGCTAGCGAGCTAACAAGCTAACAGGCTAAGAACAGCACTCTAGGGCTGCACGATATATGTACCGTTTAAGCATCGTCATCGTGATGGATGTGCAGTGTCACTTAAGGCAATTAAATCCGACACGTCATGTTGCAAAGTTTTCATTCTTGACACAAGAAGTAGATACACAGTGCTGTCTCTGTGTCTGTGTAAGTGACAGGCTGCTGCTGCCTGAGAAGCATGCTTGTAAATATGGGCACGTGTCGAAAACTGTGCACCTCAGTCCAGCACAGTTTTGCAGTGCAGATATTTCGAGTTAAAGCTGAATTCACGCTTTTAATCCCAGAAAAACAAACGCTCCTATTTACCTTTTAAGTCATTTAAATGCCTGATTAAAGGGTTCTTGATCGTTCCGAACGGAAGACAGCGCACAGGTGGGGGTGGGACTATCTTATCTATCTATTTATGTATAGGGCTGGCCACATTGTTTAATATCGCGATATATATTTTGTTAAAAAAAAAAAAAAACATTTGCAATGTAATTTCTTTCCAATAACATGCAGCCCTAACACACACACACACACACACACACACACAGAGCCTCCCTTAATTCCACATGATCCTTTATACCTTTAACATAGTCTTCAATATTAAAATGAATGAGAAGAGGTGTGTCCAAGCCGAATTGAATCCAATTAATCACATTATTCTTACATTTTTTTTGTTTTTTTTTTTACATTTTTTTACATTTTCAGACTAATAAAGTAGTTGCCAAATATTCAGTGCATCCCTACTTTTTAATACAAAGTTGGCACTCTGGCTTACTTACTCTAATGGGCTCTTTTTAGCTAAGTAAATATAATGGGCAGTGTTATTGAGGTCAGCTTAAACTGCCCTAGAGAATCGCTCCTCTAGAGCACGAAGCTGTGATTGGTTCAGAAGCTCACAGCACACAGTGATTGATTGAGAGCTCATTTGCATACTGTGGCCCTTGTGTATGAAGCAATTACACCCGTCTCGACCGGCAGAGGAGTGGTGGGCTGTGTGTTAGCATGACCGGCGCTCTGCTCCTTCACTGAGGACTAATGCCATTAGCATGCCCGGCGTGGCGAGCTGTCCGAGGGGCAGCAGCAGCAGCAGCACTGACCTTTTAAAGCTAATTCTCTGCGCTGAGCCGCCGCGCTCCCTCAGGACTGTTTTAAGAGAAACTGGCACTAGCTGGACTATTTCTGTGAGGTGTTGTGTGTGTTTTTTTTTTTAAGGTGGACCTGTTACCTAAGCTAGCTGCAGCAGGTCTGCTTAAATATAGATGAGCAAGAAGTTTCTGGTTTGTTTTTCCATTGGGGAGCTCCTGAACTGATTCTCTGAAAGTGTGCTGACTAGGGATACTGGTATGCACTTGTACTCGCCAATAAGACCGCGGTACCAACGTTCAATACAAGGTGCATATTGCTTCACTATCACTCAAGTCCGAATTATTGTATTTTTTACACTATAAGGTGCACTTAAAATCCTTTTATTTTAAAAATCTACAGTGAGCCTTATAATCCGGCGCCTTAGGTATGAATTCTACCAGTCAGGTTGTAAGGAGCAGTAAAGCCACTTATAAAAAGGAGTTTTAGTCAAGTTTCTCCAGCACCAAGGCTGGAGCAGCTTTAGCATTAGCTGTTAAACACACTGCTAGCTCTTTTGCTGTTCAGAGGTGAGTATATCGGATTTTAGTCTGTGTGTTTACCGTGTTAAAACAAGCTACGTCGGACGAATCACTGGCTAATAGCACCCTGGATTACCGGAACACTCAGGGGCTAGAAAAACCCCTAGTTGCGAGACCTGCTGGATTAGAAGGGAAACATGGTGACACCCTTGTTCCTTACTATTGTCACATAAAATGTTCCTTATAATCTGGATATAGACCAGATAATGGAGCAGAAAATAAACGTTCATTGATAGTGCTCCTTATAGTACATAAAACATGGTATAAACAGTAAATTTAGTCCAAGATCCACATCATGGGTGTTGGAGCAAGCAAAGAAGTAGTCTAATCCACATTTTTACATAAACGTAAGTAATCATGTAATGGGAAAACTTACATTTTCCATCAGTCTGGCAATTATCAGATTTTTGCTTTACAACCAGCCAATAAACTCAAAACAGAATAAGACATTACTTAAATACCACATAAAGCCTAACTACTTTAGCCTAAAAACTTTACTTTTAAACACTGCTTGCTTATTTCTGGTACTAGGGTCAGTATTCACACATGCATAGACTGAGAAATCCCAGAATACTTAAGAGAGAACTTGCAATGAGAAATACCATTACTGAGTTAAAATCCAGCTCTCCTTATCAGATCTGATTATATCTGATTATAAGCAGATTTCTGAGTGCATGTAAACACCCCTATGAGTGTCAGTGCATTAACAGTGTGTTTTTTTTCTTTTTATTGAGAAACAGTTTTCCCTTTTTCTTTTCTTTCATTTCCAGTATCTGCTGAAGTCATTCACCTCTGTTCGACAGTGTAATGACCTCCTCCATCTCTTCATTCGGTCACTTTGTAGTGTTTTTTTAGTATTGAGAGCTGAAGGTCAGAGTTCAGTAATAATGTAGCAACACCCTGCCTTTTTTATCCGTCCCCAGTGTGTTCTTTTGTTTGGTTAAAAAAATAACATTTATTTGCTGATATTTTGGATGCTACTCTCATTGTGCTCGAGTATGTTACTCCTCATGAAATGGTGTTTTCTCATATATCATGTTAACTAGAACACATTTAGGAATGTTGATGCTTTGGAAGCACTTTGGAACATTTTTTCAATATCAGTGCATATCATTAATCTTGTAGGAGGCTAATGGCACTCGTTTTATAGAATGGTTCATATCGGTGCACTGCTAGCGTTTTTGCCCAGCCTATGAAACTGTGCTGACATTGACTTATCCTGACTACATCAGTACAGTAGACACTTCAGCCTATTATGCAATCAGCTGAACTGTAGTCCCCTTCCTTCCTGCTCAGGTTCAGATTCTGAGCTTGAGTTCGCCTTCAGGTCTGTAGGCCTAAAGCTGCACGCTGGACAGATTTAATACTGGACTCCGGCCTAACAAAAATGCACACATTGGTCTGGATGCTGGTCAGGTCTGAAGCTGGTACTGATCAGACCTAAATCCAGAAGTAGATAAGACCCAAGGCCAGACACTGTTTAGTCCCAAAGCCAGACACTTGTCACATCTAGAGCCGGACTCTAGTCACATCAAGCTGGACTTTGGGCAGGCCCAAGGCTGGACAGTTGTCTGGCATAAATCTGGACTCTGGTCAGACCCAAAGCCAGACTCTGGTCAGACCCAAAGCCGGACTCTGGTCAGACCCAAAGCCGGACTCTGGTCAGACCCAAAGCCGGACTCTGGTCAGACCCAAAGCCGGACTCTGGTCAGACCCAAAGCTGGACTCTGGGCAGGTATAAAGCCGGACTCTGGGCAGGTATAAAGCCGGACTCTGGGCAGGTATAAAGCCGGACTCTGGGCAGGTATAAAGCCGGACTCTGGGCAGGTTCAAAGCTGGATTCTGGTCAGACCCAAAGCCGGACTTTGGTCAGACCCAAAGCCGGACTCTGGTCAGACCCATAGCCGGACTCTGGCCAGGTATAAAGCTGGACTCTGGCCAGGTATAAAGCCGGGCTCTGGGCAGGTATAAAGCCGGACTCTGGGCAGGTATAAAGCCGGACTCTGGGCAGGTATAAAGCCGGACTCTGGGCAGGTATAAAGCCGGACTCCGGTCAGGTATAAAGCCGGACTCCGGTCAGGTATAAAGCCGGACTCCGGTCAGGTATAAAGCCGGACTCCGGTCAGGTATAAAGCCAGACTCCGGTCAGGTATAAAGCCGGACTCCGGTCAGGTTTAAAGCCGGACTCCGGGCAGGTTCAAAGCTGGATTCTGGTCAGACCCAAAGCCGGACTTTGGTCAGACCCAAAGCCGGACTTTGGTCAGACCCAAAGCCGGACTCTAGGCAGGTCCAAAGCTGGATTCTGTTGAGGTATAAAGCCAAACATAGGGCAGGTCCAAAGTTGGACAGTTGTCAGGCCTAAAACTAGACGCTGGTCAAGCCCAAATTTGGACTCTGGTCAGACATGAAGCTGTATACTGGGCAGGTCCAAAGCTGGACTATGGTGGGACCCAAGCTGGACTCTGGTCAGGTCCAAAGCTGGACAGTTTTCAAGCATAAATCTGGACTCTGGTCAGGCCTAAAGCCGTGTAAATCAAGACACTGGTCAGGTCTAGAGCTGGACACTGATCAGCCCTCAATAAAACTTTGGTCAGAGGTTTTATTTGAACTCAGTCTGGTCATCAAAATAACTGATATTTTAAGTGTTCTTAGATTTTTCTTAAGCCAAGTTCTAAGTCGGTGTTCACCGCGGTGGTCTGGCATGTTCTTGACGATCTGCCGTTTCTCAGCCGCTCCAGTCCTGTGGTTTTGTCCCATCCGATTTATTCTTGTAGGCCTTTTAAGAGACGAATGCAATCCATCCTCTTCTCTCTCTCTCTCTCTCTCTCTCTCTCTCTTCAGCCGCCGCTCTCTTTCCTCTTTTATCCCTCATTCCTCCCTCTCTCGCTCGCCCCCACCTCATCCCTCTCAGTGATTCTGGCCACGTAATGGATCTGTCTGTCTGCTAAAGCTCCTGTCTCTTTCGCCTGCCCTTGTCATCCTTTCCTCTTCACTCCTCCACCGCCTTCACTGCCCTGGTCTTCTCCTTCTTCTCTTCTTCTTATTCTTCTTCTTCGTCTTTAGCCTCCTCATGTTCTTTTTTTGATGTCCTCTTTCTCGTTTTGCTCTTCCCTGACGACCTCCTCCTCCATTCTTTCTTCTTTCTTGTCTTCCTTCTGTATCTTCTTCTTTTCTTGTTCTCGAACCTCATTCTTTTCTTAAATCCTTCTCAGTTTCTTCTTTTCTAAAATCTTCATCCTACTTTTTTCTTTTTTTACCGACTGTCTTGTTTTCTTTCTACTCTTCCTTATCTTTCCTCTGACCTTTTCCTCCTCTTCTTTTTTAATGCCCCCTCCTCCTCCTTTTTTCTCCACCTCCTTGTTTTCTTTCCTGGTGTATATATACACATGCAGACAGGTGGAAAGAGTAGGGTGAATTGATGGCTTGAGTTCTAAATGAGCCACTAATATAAAGAGACTATATGCTATATGAGCTTGTGTGTGTGTGTGTGTGTGTGTGTGTGTGTGTGTGTGTGTGTGTGTTTAGATATGGTGACTACTCGGAGACAGAGAAAGCTTTGTGTGTGCCCTACTTTCATCAACTACACACTGGCCTTTGTGAGTGTGAGTGAGTGAGCGAGTGACTGAAAGCTTGTGTGTGTGTGTGTGTGTTACCTGTGTGCGTGACAACTGTCTCAGTTGTTCTTTCTCGTCCTTTGAGGGCGGAATTATAGAGAGAATAAATGAGTGGGAAACACAAGTAGCTTTCTTTACCTGAGTACCTGAGTCATTGATGTGAATACCCCCCTCTCTAACACTCCCTCTCTCGCTCTCGCTCTCTCCACCTCATTCTCCCTCCAGTTCTCTCTCTCTAGCTCTCTCTCTCTCTCTCTCTCTCCAGCTCTCACACACTCTCTCTAGCTCTCTCTCTCTCTCTCCAGCTCTCACACGCTCTCTCTAGCTCTCTTTCTCTCTCCAGCTCTCACACACACTCTCAAGCTCTCTCTCGCTCTCTCTCTCTCTCTCTCTCTCTCTCTCTCTCTTTCCAGCTTTCACACACTCTCTCTAGCTCTTTCTCTCTCCAGCTCTCACACACTCTCTCTAGCTCTCTTTCTCTCTCCAGCTCTCACACACTCTCTCTAGCTCTCTTTCTCTCTCTCTCTCCAGCTCTCACACACTCTCTCTAGCTCTCTTTCTCTCTCCAGCTCTCACACACGCTCTCTAGCTCTTTCTCTCTCTAGCTCTCACACACTCTTTCTAGCTCTTTCTCTCTCTAGCTCTCACACACTCTCTCTAGCTCTCTTTCTCTTTTCAGCTCTCACACAATCTCTCTAGCTCTCTCTCTCTCTCTCCAGCTCTCACACACTCTCTCTTGCTCTCTATCTAGCTTTTTCTCTTGCTCTCTTTATTTCTCTCTCTCTCTCTCTCTCTCTCTCTTTCTAGCTTCCCCCTCTCTCTCCCTCCATAGATGTGTTAGAGTGGTAGTCTTGTATATTTTTATCGCGTGTGTTCGGACTGTTCTCGTTTTTCTCACGGGTTCTGTATCTAGCTGTGGTTCTCTGTGTGTGTTCTTGCTCACTGTGGTCAGCCCAGTGGTGTGTTGTTCTGTTTGGTTGTGTGCTGCTGGTGCTGTTTATGGTGGTGATGGTGAGATGTTACAGTACAGTTAGGGGAATTGTGGTCAAAAAAAGAGAGAGGAGAGGGTAAAAAAAAAAGACTTGAGCTAGAGCCGGGTTGTGAGAGAGAAGTGTATTATAGAGAGAGCCTGAGAAAGAGGACGAGACACAATGAGCCACAAATGAGGAAGAGACACTTCTAGATTCTCTTTAGTATAGTTAGAACACTCCCCATGCTGCCACCCCCTGCTATCGCAACATGCTCTTATATCCTGCCCTCACTGTTCGCACTTTCTCCATGCTCTCGCTCCATGGTTTCTTTCCCCACACTCGCGCAAGGCTCTTGCACCTCACACTTGCCCCATGCTCTCGCTTCATGGTTTCTTTCCCCACACTCGCGCAAGGCTCTTGCACCTCACACTTGCCCCATGCCCTCGCTCCATGATTTCTTTCCCCACACTCGCGCAAGGCTCTTGCACCTCACACTTGCTGCATGCTCTCACTCCATGGTTTCTCCCCCCCCCCCCACACTCGCGCAAGGCTCTTGCACCTCATACGTGCTACATGCTCTCGCTCCATGGTTTCTTTCCCCACACTCGTGCAAGGCTCTTGCACCTCACACTTGCTCCATGCTCTCGCTCCAGGGTTTCTTTCCACCAACCCCCCCCTCCCCACACTCGCGCAAGGCTCTTGCACCTCACACTTGCCCCATGCTCTCGCTCCAAGGCTTCCTTGCCCACACTCGTGCAAGGCTCTTGCACCTCACACTTGCCCCATGCTCTCGCTCCATGGTTTCTTTCCCCACACTCGCGCAAGGCTCTTGCACCTCACACTTGCCCCATGCTCTCGCTCCATGGTTTCTTTCCCCACACTCGCGCAAGGCTCTTGCACCTCACACTTGCCCCATGCTCTCGCTCCCTGCTCTCATTTCTGGCTCTCACTCCCAGCTTTAAGACACGGCTGCAGCTCACCATCATCTCTACAACTCCTAATCTACTGTTTTACTATCAGCTGATCATCTGCTAATCCAGCTCTTACACTGAGTGAGGAGCTGAAGTTCTGAAATCTGATTGGCTGAGACACAGTCTATTACAGTCTTTTACAGTCTGTTACATAAGCTCTTCTGCTCATTGTGTTTTTTTATTCATAATAATGAAGGGATTAATAAACATCTCCTGGCTTTTTGAGGATGTTTCTGTTTATTGTAAAACCTGTATGAAGGAGCATCTCAGGAAGTTTGTGGACCATTAACTTCATCACTGACTGATCATTAGCTGCAGCGATGGTCTGTGGTAGGTTTGTTGTAAAACAGTGTGTGAATGGTTTGTTCTCTCTTTCTCTCTCTCTCTCTCTCTTTCTCTTTCTCTCGTGCTCACTCTTTCTCCAGTGCCCCATCCTACATCCTCCAATTCCTTCCTTTTTTCGCAATACAGCATTCCTAAAGCATTACAACACTAGTGATGAGATGACAACAACAGGCATGACACAAATGTAAAAAAAATTTTTTTATTGATTTCATACAAATTTTACTTCCCTGAAAATAGGGATGTCTCTGATCTGATCACATGATCAGAAATTGGGGTTGACCGAGTAATTTTCAAAGAGTCGGAATATTATAAAACAGTAAAAAGAAAATAGTCTAAATCTAGTCTGTCAGGCCTAAACCACTACGTTTACTCTTACCGTCTCCCTTCCTAAAATACAGAAATACCAGCATTTACAAATATATAATCTTAATTATAATTAATTTCAAAATGGTTGTCATGTTACATTTTTTGGTACCACTTTAAAATAAGACTACCTTTATAAAGGGTTTATACATGGTTTACAATTAGTGTATTAATAGTTAATAATTAGGTTGTAAATGTCTTAATAATCATTAATAATCAGTTATAACACATACGTAGAAAAGGCAACCATGACCTGTTGTTTGCCAAATAGTGAACCCACAGCCTTCTATATTGTTGCCCTTTCTATGTATGTGTTATAACTGATTATTAATGATTTTTAAGGCATTTACAAACTAATTATTAACTAATAATAAACTAATTGTAAACCATTTATAAACCCTTTATAAAGGTAGTCTTATTTTAAAGTGGGACCCATTTTTTTGTTAATTTATTTAAGGAAGGATAGAAAGATGGAAATCATTTATTGTTTTTTTTTTAAGGTAAAATTGTATTTTTTGATATTGTAATTTAAATTATATAAAAACATAAAAAATGGAACATCCCTATTGAAAATAAAATTATTTTGATAGATCTAAATGGTGTCTGCTAGTATTTAGGGAAAAATAATTAAAACTTGTTTCAGAACTACAAAAAATTAAATCCTAATTAAGAATCAAGGTAAAATTGTAAAATAAGTTTTGCAATAAACAGTGCATCTTTCTTTATTTCTCTCGTTCTCTCTTTTTCTCCCTCCCTCTCTCTCTCTCTCTCTCTCTCTCTCAGGTTGTTCTGTCCTAGTTTTCCTCTGGTTCCTCGGTCTGTGTTTTATTTATTTAGATGCGGGGGGAGAGTGGGGTTTTGATGGATGGGTGGATTGATGATGGAGGGAGGATGGGAGGGATGGAGGAATGCGGGGTAGGGGGTGTGTATGTGGTGGCGGGGGTGGAGGGGGAGGGGGGGTGTCGGAGCTGTGAAGAGGTGCAGCTGACAAAATCACAGCATGAGGGAGAGAGAGAGCGAGAGCGAAAGAGAGAGTGAGTATCCTAAACCTAGTTAAATACCAGTCTATCAGCACATACTGCACTATATGGACAGAAGTAATGGGACACCTGTTCATTCAAAGGATTTTACACCGCCTCTACTGTCTGGAAAAGGCTTTCATAATGACGGCCCTGCCTGAATGTAATGAGTGTTTAAACTGGAAATGATTGACAAGTGGTATCTGATGTTTACACTGAGGCCTGGGGAGTTGGAGGATATAGAGATAGCAGAGATAAACAATCAGACAGACTGAGATAGAGAGAGATAGAGAGATGTAAAGAGAGATACAGATAGACAGAGAGAGAGAGAGAAAAAGAGAGAGAGAGTGGAGGGTAATGATGGTTAGGATGAAGTGAAGGAGAGACTGATGGATGGATGGGTTGGTGGAGGGTGAAATGGAGATAAATTCAGAGAGAGAGAGAACGAGAGAGAGAGAGAGCGCACACCGCTGGTTTAAATGCAGCAAAACTTTATTTAACAACTTTTTATTGTTTTTTCACAATAAAACTTGTGCACACGTATATAAGCACACACACACACACACACAGTCTGTGAGACAGAGACTGATGGCATGGACTAAAATCAGTAGGATATTTTTTTAAAGCAGTTTCTAGCAATATAGAAGTGTAAGTGTGTGTGTGTGTGTGTGTGTGTCTGTGTGTGTGTGTGTGTGTGTGAGATAGCGTCCACTGGGGAGCGGAGACGCTATCTCGGAGGGGTGCAAGGGAGTAGATTCCACCCAGTTACCCAGTCTGGCCTGTTCTCAGATGACCTTTCACCCCTCCTTTTTGTGTGTGTGTGTGTGTGTGTGTGTGTGTGTTGTTGGGGGTGGGTGGATGGGTGCTTGTCTTGTTTAGGAAGTTCTACAGGTTTTACTCTCTGACAGACTGGCGTCACAGTCAGCTGATAAGGATGTGTGTCTGTGTGTTTTTGTGTGTGTGTGTGTGTGTGTGTGTGTGTGTGTGTGTGTGTGTGTGTGTGTGTGTGTGTGTGTGTGTGTGTGTGTGTGTGTGTGTGTGTGTGTGTGTATGTCTGTGTGTGTGTCTCAAGGCTCAATATTTAATTTCCTTATCTCTCTATGGATGAATGGAAGTATACATGCAGGGAGAGATCCAGAGATGAAGGGTGGGGCTGAGGATCAGACCCCGGCTGTGTCCCATTCCGCTCAATAGGGGATCAGAAGTAGTGCACTACCAGTTAGGCCGGTCCGTGTGAAGCAGAAGCACTAAACTCTAATCAAACCTCCGGATATGAACCATTTGTAACACCACAGCAACCCCATACTGTATGGTACCATCTAAAATACCATAGAATGTTGGTGCATACTGTAGTTGGTGTGGTGCAGTGGATAACACCACTGCCTGCCAGTGAGCTACGATGTGTGGGAGACTGCGGTTCAATTCCAGGTCTGGGTGACTGACTGATGCTGTGCTACACCAATAAGAGTCCTTGGGCAAGACTCCCTAACAACACTATTTGCCCACCTTATTAACAGGAATAAGGCTACAACTAGAGCTGGGCGAAAGCCCCCCCAAAACAAAAAAATTAGAGGGAAAAAAAAAAAGAAATTGATTTTCGAATTTAAATCGATATTTTCCCCTACTAAATAGGGATGATACAAATTACAGATGATAAAGAAATGGTTAAAACTAGTTCTTATTTATTTACTTTTTACTTTAATGTCCCCTTTGTGGTTAAAGTGCAACCAAAAACAAACAAAAACTATTGTAAACAGTGAGAACATCTAGTAACTTTTAGAAAGCTTTCTCCAACATAGTTTAGGTACTGACGCAATGCACCCTCAAACTTAAAAAATAAATAAGTAAACACACCCTCAAAACACTAATAGAAAGAAAAAAATGGTGCTCTTTCTGACAAAACTTACAAAATAGAAAACAAGTACACTTTAATATGCTATTAAATAAAGACTTTTCCCCATTGGGTTTGAATTGCAAAACAAAGCTTTTAAATAACTGCCAGTGTTCTATAAAATTAGATGATCTGAGAGGGGCGGGGCTCGCGCGGGGGAGAGGGGCGGGGCTCGCGCGGGAGAGAGGGGCGGGGCTCGCGCGGGGGAGAGGGGCGGGGCTCGCGCGGGGGAGAGGGGCGGGGCTCGCGCGGGAGAGAGGGGCGGGGCTAAGCTCACTCTAAAGTACAGGAGCCCACAGGGGAGAAAATCGATTTTCATAAAAACACATCATCCTTTACTGTAAATTCGAATTAATCGATAAAATCGATCAATCGCCCAGTTCTAGCTACAACTAATGAATAATGTAGTTGTCGACTAATCTGATGATTATTTTTTCGATTGGTTGATTAGTCAACGATTAGTCAACGATGATTTCAGCCATGTTCTCAATCTGTAAAAAAAAAAAACAATAGAAACAGCTAAACATGTGATTCATGTTTGGATGTTGTTTAAACATGTTCGTTAGACATTGTCGATTATATCGACTAATCGTTGCAACCCTAAACAGGAATAACCTTGAATAAGAGTGTCAGCTTAATGCTGTAAATGTACTGTTGTGTTGCGCATTGTTGCTAGGTGTATGGCTGTGGGTAGATGTCCTTCTCTTCCATCATGTCTTTCCTCCTCTCCTTTCATTACAACAGCAACTCTGCAGTGATGAGGTGTGTGTGTGTGTGTGTGTGTGGCTGTTATTTTTTTTTTTTTAGATATGAAGCAAATATCTGATATTCCACCTGATCTTCCTCCAACCTGCACCACAGTTCCCTCCTCTTTGTGTGTGTGTGTGTGTGTGTGTGTGTGTGTGTGTAATTAGCTTTTCTCTGATGTCACAGGACGTGTGTGTGTGTGTGTGTGTGTAAATCCAGGATGATCCGCGCCTAATCAGAAGCTTCCACTTAATCTCACACACATCGTCTAACGGAGACGCTGCAAGCCGGCTCATTTAACAGCTTAATGTCGTGTGTGTGTGTGTGTGTGTGTGAGCGTTTGTGTGTTTGTGTGTGTGTGTTGTTTTTTTGTTTAGCAGATGTAGCATTGTGCTTGTGTGCACACACACACACACATACACACACACACATATATATACATATGCAGGTCTGATGAGCTTCCTCCGCTCTGACTCTGTAATCACACACCACTGGTGTAATTAGCGTGAGTGAGCTCCTCTGTGTGTGTGTGTGTGTGTGTGTGTGTCTGTGTGTCTGTGTGTGTGTAGGTGGCAGGTAGTGATGCACTGATTGGATCATTTCATGCCTTTTTTTGTAATCACTCGTGTCACATTATGCTAATTATGTCATAACTACCATTCGCACGGCTTCATCACAGTAAACTCAGACTTTCTGATCTTTTTCCAGATCTTTCTGTCTATTGTTTTGCTAAATTAGCTTACCGTTGCTATAATCATAATTTGCCGTGGTCAATTTCATATGAAATATTAACAACAATTAACCAACAACTACCTTGAGAATGCAAACCTTTATACCATAGTAAATATTTAGCGACACCCTAGCAACCACCTTGGAATAACCTAGTAAGGGTGATGTTTGCAATAAAGAGGCTTGTGAGATTGTAGCACTAAATGAGGGTTTGAATGAGCTTTAATCTCTAGTTTGGACCTTCAGTCTGATCAACAGGTTGACCTTTCTTCATTTCCTCCAACCCCCCCCCACAGTCTCCTCTAGAGGATGTTTAATATCAGCCCCCCGGTGCGGAGGTGCGCTGAAAGTTATTGTGCCCCCCGGCAGTGCTCAGACCCGGCTTTCTGAGCGTTTCCGTGACGAGGGTATCCATGGAGACGTAGTGGCGTGGGGTGAGGGTGGGGGGTGTAATGCGTGAGTGTGTATTGTGACTGGACCCTTTTGTTCCGTCTGCTGAGACCGGGCTTGGAGAATCCGCCCGCACCGCACCTGCGCCGGATCCCATTACACACTACAGACCGGAGCGTAAAAGAAAAGGGAGGTAATAGTGAAGATAAATGAACGGAAGTAAAGAGAGGAATAATACACTCTACTTTATTTCAGTACAGTACAGAAAATTGTTCTTTTATCCCTCCTATTATCATGTTCATTTCTTAGAAACAGCAAAAAATCCTTACAAACAGTGTGAATATTTTTTTAAAAATAACTCCATTGCTAATTATTCTAGCAATATTTATTAGGAAAATTCACTCGTTCCAACTTTTTTTAATGTTTCATTAATTTATTACTTTTGAAAGACCAATTTATAAAACAATAGTTTTACATAACATTGCAATTTAGTTTTAGTTTTAGTTTTTTGCAGGGGGTGATTGATGCAAATTTGATGCAATTTGAGATGAACCATTTTCATATTATATGTTTTTTTGTGATCAATTATTTATTTATTTTCGTTTTTATCCACATTGCAAGCAATAATGTACATTGCAATATTGAAAAACAAAAATGATGAGGATGATTGTGTATGTTACCCTCGAACTCCCTCCCCCCCTCCCCCCTCCCCTAGGCACCCCACCCCAATGGCCAGTTAATCAAAACAACGTGATCTTAAAAAAAACAAAAAACAAAACACAGTATTCAGAAATAGAATTACAAGTTCAGAGCAATCCCATAAACATCTCAGCAGCATTCTCCCAAGCCAGTAGTGTCTTTTCCTTAATGCCATGAATGCGGGCGGTAGAAAGTTCCAGGTTGATAACGTCAATATTTCATATTATATGTTGATTAAACTAATTAAGACAAGCAGAAGAAGTTTCATACTGAAAAAATACTTTTAACTATTTTTCCTAGATCTTTAAATTTTTTACACTTTAAAAAAAATGACCCAGAACATAACAGGAGGGTTACCTGTTTTAACTTCTTTGTGTGCTTTATAAAACCATCTAATATAGATTTTCTGACGAAAGACAGATCTGAAGAATCGACATAAACAAGCATAAATAAGTGGTCCTTTGACTACGTTCACGTATCAGGCACAAATCCAGTCTTTTTTGTCATTAATGCCATTTGTGTGGCCGTGTTGTTGTGGCAAAACACAATGAATCTGATATTTTTCATTCCAATTTGGGACAAAGATGAGTTAAAGTCTTGTCTTGTCTTTTTTTGTCTTTAAAGTACATGACTAAACATGTTATACATATAAATAATATTAAAATGACTCCATGATTGCTCTTGATGTAGATTTACAGCGATTCTGTTAATTCTGTTGGCAAGTGTATAATTTCTCAGCTCAAATCCTCAGCTTTTCTTTATTATATTAAAATTTCATAAGAGGACCCATCATAGATAACATACAAAGTAATAATATTACACTGAGTAACAGAGAGAGAGAAATATATAGGGGGGTCTGATGTTCTCTTCAGTGAGAGAAAGAGAGAGAGAGAGAGAGAGGGAAAAGGCGAGATATGGGGGTTATAAAGAGAATCATTTCTCCCTCTGTTGGTAATGACTTGAGAGTGAGATGAGATTCTCTCTCTCTTTTTTTTCTCTCTCTCTCTCTCTCTCTCTCTCTCTCTCTCACTCCCCTGTATGGATGAATAATTTATCCAGTTGGATGGAATTCTGCGTTTCGGTCGTGTGTCACATGCACGTGTGTGAAATGCACATTTTTCACAGTGAGCTCCACTTCTGTAAACAGACAAATTATTGATGATATGTGCGTTATTTCAATCTCTCTCTCTCTCTCTCTCTCTCTCTCTTTCTGTCTCTTTCCCTCTCTCCGCCCCTCTCTTTCTCTCCCTCGCTATATCTTGCTCTCTCCATATTTCTCTCTGTCTGGATTTAATTAGGGGTGTGTGTTGGGAGGAAATCTGTGAGTGTGAATGATCGGTATGCACTGTAAAGCTCCATCCTGTGTACACACTCACACTCACACACACACACATCTAAGGACCTTTAAAGTGCAGTTATTTATGTTTGACTTAACCAGCACCAGTGATGTGTGGATCTGTAGGTCTCTTCCCTGTATCGTCCAAACTGACTTAACTAAACTATACATGAGAGCTATGTCACAGTTTCCAATAACATATATAACAATATATACTTATGGCCTTTTTAATAAGATGATCTCACACACACAAACACACACATACACACACACACACAAATAGATGCAAGTCACCTACATACAGTCCAATTTAGGATTTTTTTTAGACAAATAAAGTGTCTGTATGTGTTTGAAAATGGCTATTGAGAAAGTAAAAGGATAACACACTCTCAGGCAGCATAAAAAAGTATTTCAGTCATATTTTCACTGCTATGTGTTTCATTAAAACACACACACACACACACACACACACCTCAAAACATCTGGCAGCACGCTCACACCTTCCCTATATATCCCTGCAGCTTTAAAAGCTCCAGTTTAACTTCTGCTGTTGGCTCTCTCTCGCTCTAACTTTGTCTCTTTCTCTCTCTCTCTCTCTTTCTCTCTCTCTCGTGTGTGTGCGTGTGTGATTGACTCATGCTGCCTGCTTCCTTTAACAAACTGTACTGCTGTGTCAAACTGAAGGACAAACTGCACCAGACCTTTGTCCGGTCCACGGTCATTTTATTAGAAACCCTCTACCTTGTAATTCAGCTCATAGGACCGTTTATTAGAAAACCCTGCCTTGTGCTTTTATCCACTTTCCATGTTATTAAATAGCCACTTTATTAAAAAAACACACCTACCTAGTGTTTGGTTGATTAAGGGGGTCAAGTTGGAAAATGAAAGATAGTGTAGGGTATAATATAGGGTGATGGAGGGGATAATGTGTTGGGATGGAGGGGATAAAGGAGGGATGCTGATGGAGGATGCTGATGGAGGGGAGATGCAAAGAATAATTTGTTGTGATGGATGGATAAAGGAGTACTGGGGGAACGATGGAAGGAATAATATGGGGTGATGGAGGAATGATGGAAGGAATAATATGGGGTGATGGAGGAATGATGGAAGGAATAATATGGGGTTATGGAGGGATGATGGAAGGAATAATATGGGGTGATGGAGGAATGATGGAAGGAATAATATGGGGTTATGGAGGAATGATGGAAGGAATCATATGGGGTGATGGAGGGATGATGGAAGGAATAATATGGGGTGATGGAGGAATGATGGAAGGAATAATATGGGGTGATGGAGGAATGATCGAAGGAATAATATGGGGTGATGGAGGATGGAGGGGATTATGTGGTTGATAGAGGGGATAATGTATTGTGATGGGATGCTGATGGAGGTATAATGGAAGGAATAATATAGGGTGATAAAGGATGGAGGGGATGATGGGGATGATGAAGGTGATAATGTGTTGTGATGGAGGGGATAATGCTGGTGATTAGAAAAGCAAAGAATAATGTGTTGTGATTGAGAGGATAATGGGGTGATGGAGGGATACAGGGATGATTTAGGGAATACTGGGGTTGATGGAGGGATAATGTGTTGTGATGGAGAGGATAATGGGGGTGATGGGATGCTGATAGAGGGAAGATGTAAAGGATAATGTGGGGTAATGGTGAGGATAATGGGGGGGTAATGGGATGCTGATGGAGACAATAGTGGGGGCAGTGGACGACTGGTGGAGGGATAAAGACGACGGCTTTCGGCCTTCATTAGAGCGTTGGTGTGGTGGAGGTGCCTCTCAGCCGCAGTGTGATGTGATGATGGGTGACAGGCCTCGGAAAAGGACAGGATGGTGTTTGTGTGATTTACATCAGCACCATGCCCTTGTCTCTCTCTCTCTCTTAGTGTGAGTGTGTGTGTGTTACCTGCAGGCAGGACAGCAGTGTAAAGTAGAGCAGCGATGACACACAGCTTCTGTTTTTCTCTCTCTCTCTGCTGCTTCCCCATTAGCCCAGCCTGTTCCTCTCTCACACTGATGTTACAGGATGCACAATGATATCGTCTCTCTGATGCTGAGTTGATTCAGTTTTTTGCAAACTGATATTTTATAACATGTTTATTAAGTTCTGGGTGAGCAGAATGTTTAGTTGATGCTGGTTTACTGGAATTTAACTTGTTAATAGGGTAGTGTATTATTTTGATATGCTATGGCCATGTATTAGCTTGGATAAGCCATTAGCTTATGGCTAGTAAAGTAGCTTATGGCTAGGTCATTAGTGTGTAACTGGGGCATTAGCTTACGACTTGGGCTTAAGGGTATGACTGGGGTATTTGCTTCAGGCTTGTGCAGTAGTTTATGACCCAGGTATTAGTAGCATTGCAGTAGCATATGACTAATGTCTAGGGTGCACATAACTAGGGTATTATTATATGAGTAATAGTGGCTTATGACTACGGTATTCGCTTATGGTTATGGTATTAGCTTATGAATAGGGTTTTAGCTCATGGCTAAGGTATTAGCTTATGGCGAGGATATAAGCTTATGGCTACAGTATTAGCTTTTGACTAAAGTATTAGCTTACGGTTAGGCTATTAGCTTTGGCTAGGGTGTTATCTTATGCCTAGGGATTAAAATTATGGCTAGAATGTTAGCTTATAGCTAGGGTATTAGCTTATGACTAGGGTATTAGCTTTTTACTAGGGTATTAGCTTATGACTACAATATAATCTTATGGCTAGAGTATAAGCTTATTACAACAGTATTAGCATATGAATAGAGAATTAGCTTATGGCTATTGCAGTATCATATGAATAGGGTATTAATCTACGACTAACAGTAGTTTACATCTGGTGGAATTTGTGTATGGCTAGTGCAGTTGCTTGCAGCTAGTATATAGTGTTTTAGCCCTAGTGCTAAAATCGCTAGCCTATGATTTTATTTGATTACCTTCTGACCAGTACATTAACAGTACATTTTCTTCTGGCTAGTATATTAGCTAACTTGTTCTAATACATTTTCTTCTGGGCAGTGCATTTGCTTCCAGCTAGCATTTAATTAAGTGCAAATCCAGGGCAGAATAATACACAGCTTTTGTTTTGTTGAGTTTTTAATTCT
The DNA here is from genome assembly GCF_023375975.1 of Astyanax mexicanus. NCBI lineage: Eukaryota > Metazoa > Chordata > Actinopteri > Characiformes > Acestrorhamphidae > Astyanax > Astyanax mexicanus. The sequence goes on from NC_064413.1 coordinate 5,216,889, forward strand.
GTAATAAACTGACATATTTTGAATTTATGACACCGTTGTCTCATTTCTGCTATAATGATATTATACAGTCTGTTGTGTTGTTACATCCCTAACCGTATAGCATGTGTGGTGAGAACGGCACAAAGTTCCGCTCCACAATTCCAGAATCTTTGTTGACGTGATTAATTCACGGCGAGCGCCGAGTGTGTAAATGCTAATGAGTAGTGTTGGTTGGGCTGGGACGCCGGCGTACGCACGCTGGATCTGTCAGCCGGGGAGAAATGAGCTTCAGCTTATGAGTGTAACGATGACGAATGGTGTTTCTCATTCCGCCTGTCGCGTTTCTCTTCTTTTTCATTCCCGACTAAAAAAAATCTGAAGCTGAAAGTTTATTGTTGAATTAGAGAGATTAGGAAGAGCTGCATCGTGTGAAAAGAACAAGTTTTCTTGCCCTTCAGTTGTTTGAAAAGGTGAGGGAACTGGAAAAAGTCTTTAATGGCTGGACTCTTAAGTTCAGCCAGTGCCTGAGTTAGTGATATAGAGCTAGCGTTATAGAAGTGGGGTGGAGGGTACAGAACTTTTGTCTACATCTGATCTGTGCTCTTGTTGTATCTGCGTTCACTCATACAGTGTATGCTAAAGTTGGGCAATATCACAATTTTCCTTTTTTTAAAAATATTGAGAATATCATCAGTGCTTAAAGAATACTGACCCAACTGTCCAAATTAGTAGATGGTGTAATTAATGCTGTTAAATTGGGTGTAACAGCACTAATTATTAAATTAAATATGTACACTGTTCACTAAACTCCACTAGACTACATACATGCCTTATGGTACATATGGTCCACCTTATGTATTAATTTTACCACAGCGTTATAAAGATAAAGGAGTTTCAGTGACGTTTCTCCAGCACAGAGGCTTAAGCAGTATTAGCATTGGCTGCTAACTGCAGCGCTAGCTCTTTTGCCGCTCAGAGGTGAGTATATCGGACTGTAGTCTGCGTGTTTACCGGGTTAAAACAAGCTACGTGGGACAAACCGCTAGCTAATATAGCCCTGCTTTACCAGAACACTCAGGGTTCCTCAGTGTAGCGCTGTTGGGCAGCATTTACTAGCACTAAGTGCTGCTAACCATGATAAAATTTTGGAAATCTAAGCTTACTGTAATTAAATGGAAGCGTTTTACTCACCCAAATAAACAGTTTTCAGGAGAATAATCTGTGTAGATTAGCATCCATCGCTAGTTTGACTTTTATCATACAGCTAATATAGAGGTTGGTACGTTAGCTTGTAGCTAAGTGGCAAGTGTGTGAGCTTAGGGATGGCGTATTAGCTTGTGAGTTTGTGATCAATGTGGTTAGAGTGTTAGCGTGACGCTAGCACAGCACACACCTTTAGAGAGATAATGTTTTATTGATAGGAAGGTTTCTTGGAAAATACTTGTACATGTGCTTTGTATATGGTTTCTCTTCCTCTTTGTTGTTTCTCTCTCTCTCTTCACACACACACACACACACACACACACACACACACACACACACACACAGAGACAGCGTACATATTCTTCCACAGAATTCTCACCTGTAAGACAAACGTTCACAATGTGCTCTGTCAGAGTGCTGGAGGATGATAAATGGCTTGAGGAAAGCAAGGATTTCCTTTATAGCCTTTTCTGTTAGCCATCTACACACACACACACACACTTACACACAGAGCTGGAGCGATGCCCCAGTTGCTATTTTGTTAAAAGGAAAGTCTAAGGAAAAAACTAATTTATGAAATGATTTATTGACCCCAGATTCAGTGGATCAGCCAAGGCATGTTTAATATCTGTGCTTTTTTTAGCATGCAACAAAACATGCTAGGCTAACATTGCTAACAAGAACTGGACATGGTCCTTCACCAGTTTTATCTTTATTAACACAGACTTAACCAATAGCAATGTCTGTCGGACAACAATTTTCTTATGATTTGGGGGCACTGCAGTTAACACTTAGCATTGTTGCTAACTGATTGGCCATTCACTTAAATTACTTGTTAGCAACATTAGCATTAAAGGTTCAGCACAAAAGTAAATAGGCTAACTCTAGACAAAGCAAACCTGTTAACTATTTGCATTGTTTATCGGTGTTTAGCATTGTAGCTTTAGCTCTAAGCTCAAAAAGCAAACTCACATCATACTCGATAATATATACATTTTTGACACCAAAAAGAATCTTCACATCTTGATATCACGATATTCTTAAAAGCAGTCTTTTTCTGTATTTGTTTTGCTATTTACAGTATTTTCTTTTCTTCTTTGTGTGCAGTTCATATGCAGCACCAAAATACGCTGCACTTTTTTAGATTTTATTTATTACTTGTAATTAAGTTACTGTTTACGAAATGTTTTTTTTTTTGGTTCTGCTGAATCTATACTGTGCTATACTATACTAAATAAAATTTATTTATTTTGTTGCAGTAGAATGATTTTTTAATGAATTTTAACCCTCTATGGCATGAATTATATTTGGGAGGTAGCAAATAAAAACACTGATTTTTAAGAGTATAAACAGCCAAATATACTTACACATTCTTGCACATATACATATTTTTTCATACATTTATGACCCACTTAAATGTCTTTCTATTGGACAAAAAGTGCAAACTTTAGACAAAACAACTGTCTGGCTATTTTTGCTTCGGTTACTTATCTAGTAGCTATGTTAGCATTGTAGCTTTGGCACAAAGCTTAAGAAGCATGTTTCAGGAAAAACAGCTACTGGTTGGCTATTTATTACATTGCTTGTAGTTGCTACATTAGCATCATAGCTACAGAGTAAAGCAACTGGTCTGCTATTTTGCTTCAGTTACTTTTCTAGCTATATTAGCATTGTAGCTTTGGCGCAAAGCTAAACAGATACTGGATGGATTACTGGATTTGCTTACATTAGCATCATAGCTACAGAGTAAAGCAACTGGTTGATTATTTGCGTCTGACAAAGCATATTAGCTGTGAATGTGAATGATACCCTCAGTAGAGTACGCTAGTACTCTTGCTCAGATGAACAGATAACAGCATGATTTCCTGTTCTCACGGCGCTCCTCTTCCTCCTCTTCCTCTGTCTCTGTAGGTTCGCTGGCACAGCGCGTGAAGGTGCAGCCAGAGGTGGTGACATATCCAGGCCAGACCGTGACCCTGAGATGCCAGTTTCCTGAACAAGGCCAGACTGAGCTCACACAGGTCAGATAGCACCACACCTGGTCTGATCGATTTACACACACACACACACACACACACACACACACACACACACACACACACACACACAAAAAATGTTTTACCTTAACCTCTGGTAATGATGATGAGCCTGTCTAGACAAGCTATTGTGAGAAGTTAAAACCTTTTTTATAAGTATTACCGTTTTTTTTATAAGTATTAATTATAATACTGCTTCATATTTTAGGGCAACAATGTTTGGAGTCATAAAAATAAGAAGTTAAACCACCAAACTAATATTAATTTTAAAAGACTTACACTAAGAATAACCTGCTTAGATTAGGGGGTGTTTCACTCCAGCACTAGTTAATCTAGTTTAAACGGACTCTGGTTCGTTTGCACTCTTGGTGCGGTTCGTTTCAGCTGGTGTGAAATCAGTCATTGTTTTCTGGTGCGGACAAGAATAACTGCACCATGACTCGCAAGAGGAGATGGTTTTGGTCCAGTTACAAATATACTCCTCATATTTGAGCTAAATTGCTGTTCAGGTGCAGTTTAACCTGATGTAATACCCAGATAAATAACTTCCATTGCTAGGAAAAAGTGCTGTCTCTACTGCTGCTCCATGCTAAGCTGTTTACACACTGAAAGCTGTATGTGCAGTGTTCGCTGCTTTAAAAAAAGCGCAGCTGCATATTTTTAGCACTGTTAAATCAGCTTCACATTGCACAGATATACATGCTAATCTGGAACACATAACCTTTCCTGCTCCTGTGGTAGACCGATCAGAGCTCGGACCAATCAGATGAGATAACGCGCTTGTGTGGTTTGTTGGGGTGCACTTATGTTTTTGACATTAAAATGGTTCTAGCTTGTGGTCTGGAACGCCATAAATGAACTGAGGAGCAATTTAGGTTAAAAAAACATAATTTTAAAGCATATCTCTCTTCCCTTTTCCTGCACTGTAGGTCTCTTGGATCTTTGAAAAGGCTGATGGTACCCGAACCAACATCGCAGTGTTCCACCCCAAGTTTGGGGTCAATTACCCCAAATCCCCGGTGACTGGGCGGGTGGGTTTTACGGCGGAGACCCCCCAGCTGGACAGTCCAACCATTCAGATCACAGATATTAAGATGACGGACGAGGGAAGGTACATCTGTGAGTACGCCACCTACCCCAGCGGCAACGAGCAGGGCGTCACCAGCCTCATCATCCTAGGTGAGCAGTAGGGTGTGTGTGGGTGTGTTAATTATAGGAATGACTCAGTAATGATATTAAAGGTATTTGTTTAATAAAATGTATTACTACAGCTACTTGTACTAATAGTATTAATTTACCATACTTTGTTGCCATTAATATTAATAGTCCTTCTGCTATAGCTACTAATATTACTACTTCTAATAGTATTAATGCTACAACTATGACTTCAACTACTAACCTAAATCTATTATCACCAAAGAACTGATAACATAATTGTCATTATAATACTGCTTTATATTTTAGGGCAACAATGTTTGGAGTATTGACAATAATTACATAAATTATAAATTCCCAGTAACGCCATGATCTCTGAAATTATTATTATTGCAACAAAAACTAAGGACAGCATTTCTCCCAAATTCCAAATAAAAATATTGTCATTTAGAGCATTTATTTGCAGAAAATGAAAAATGGCTGAAATGACAAAAAAGATGCAGAACTTTAATAACAGTTTTCATGCATCTTGGCATCATGTTCTCCTCCACCAGTCTTACACACTGCTTTTGGATAACTTTATGCTGCTTTACTCCTGGTGCAAAAATTCAAGCAGTTCAGTTTGGTGGTTTGATGGCTTGTGATCATCCATCTTCCTCTTGATCATATTCCAGAGGTTTTCATTTTGGTAAAATCAAAGAGAAACATCATTTTTAAGTGTATATTTTATATATGTGAAACTTAAAATAATACATAGTAAAAGTACAAGTCTGTAAAGTAAAAGTACAAATTTAAATTGTATAGCTTTTAACAGAAGTGCAACATAGTACTTCTTGTACTTCTGTTCCAACGTTAATTCTTTTGCACATTATTCTAAATAAAACAGAAACATTCCCATTTTATTGATTGATTTTTTGACTAATTTGCTAAATAGTGAATTAAATCGGCAGTTAGGAGAGGGAGATTTGTGCTCTGAATCAGTGCTGAATATTAGTGTGTTATTTTTATTTGCCCCCTCCCCCCCCTTTGCGTGGGCTTTAACGCGATTTATAAATTATATTGTCAGATCAATCGCGCAGCTGTTAATGTGTGTGAAGTGTGGCAGTAACCTTGGCCAGGCTCTCTCTCTCTGTCTCTCTCGTTCTCTCTTTCTCTCGCCCTCTCCCTCTCTCCCTGCTATTGATCTGCCTGCTTATCATGCGGCGAGGCCGCTCCTCTCCTGTCGTTCGCCATCTCCCTCGCTTTTCTCCTCACCCTCGCTTTGATGTCTTTCTCGGAGCGGAACGTGTGTACAATGTGAGCGCTGTGGGTCGAGCCAAGCTGCCACGTCCCCTTCCTCCCTCCTTCATCCTCTCTTCCTCTCTTCATCTCTTCCCTCAGAGCACGCCAAGGAATGAAGGTCAACATCTTGTAGGGCAAAACTCCCGAACTCCTTTACTCCAGCATCTTGGAGCTGTAATGATAGTGGGGACCAGTAAAGGCTGAGCGCTGGTGGAAACTTTTTTTTAGTTGATCCTTGGTGATGCCATAGCCATCCGTAGCCAAAGTCTAATAGTGCATAACTGTCTCTCTCTCTCTCTGGATGGGTAGAGAGCGAGACCTTGATCTCTGGGGTGTAACGAGAACATTATAACCAGGTCATAAGTGGATGTCCTATGCTGTCATGACAGATTATGTCTTGTGTAATATTATCATTACCAGTTGATGTTCTGAATAGACACACGTATTGCTGTATTTTTTTCATTAAACTGCTAGACCTTGTGTATTTAGAGCACAACTGCAAAGTATATCCATCAATATAATCATTTTCGAGTCATTTTTACTGTAATACTGCCGTGCGTTGTTCACTTGGCAAGTAAGATTGATCATTCTTAAATTCTAAAAATCTCAAAGTCAAGCTTTTCTGGACTTTCTATGTGCTTTTATGCAATGAAGGTGCTGTTGCTGGGACCCTATACAAAAGCTATACTCTTGTACATTTAAATTAAGGCTCACGATGTGCGCCTGCACAATACTCACTTAAGGCAATTAAATCACACATGTAATGTTGCATTGTTTTGGTTCTTGACACAAGAAATAGATACACAGCGCTGTCTCTGTGTCTGTGTAAGGAGTAAGACTGCTGCTGCCTGAGAAGCTCGAGGGGGAGGGGGAGTGCGTGGTAACCGCATGGCCTCCGTACACATGGTTGAGCCCCTCAGTCCAGCATAGTTTAGCACAGCAGATATTTCCAATTACAGCTGAATTTACGCTTTGAATCCCAGAAAAAGGCTCTTATTTACCTTTTAAAAAGACATTTAAATGCCTGATTAAAGGGGGTATTATTGTTGTTTTGCTGTTTTTCTCCGGTTTTGAGTGCTCGGCACTGACTCAGCTGTTGATTTGTCATGGACATGGGACATGCATTGTTTTATATCACGATATATATCGTGTAAATGTGAATGTAGACCGCATGTTCTCAAACCTTCACCCTCTCAGTGCTGGTAGCATTGTGTGGTTGTGTGATGATGGTGGATTTTAGGGTAGTCATATCTAAGTGAGAATTGAAAACAGCTAAATTGGCAAGAAAAACCCAATTATTTGTGACATCCAGCAGCGAAAGTTCCAGTTGGTCATTATCTGATTGTCTTCCCCTTTTGTTTTTCTTTCTAGCCAAGCCTGAGAACTCGGCCACCGCTGTCAAAGTGCAGGCCGGCACCGCCTCGGTCGTCGTGGCGAGCTGTCAGTCAGCCAATGGGCGTCCGGCATCGACCATTTCCTGGGTGCCAGGGTCGTTGAACGGCAACGCGTCGACCCCAACGAAGACGGACAACCCTGACAACACGGTGACCTCCAAGAGCGAGTACTGGCTCGTTCCGACTCCGGCCGACAACGACAAGGAGATCAGCTGCGTGGTGTCGCACCGGACGCTGCCCAATCCGGAGACGTTCCAGATGAAGCTGGTGATTGAATGTACGCCCACAGCTCTAACCACCAATTAGCAGAGCTTCCGAACAGAGCGAGTCTCAAGGGCCTCGTTATTTCCAGATTGCTGCCTGGCTGTTTGTGTAGGCACTTGGGTGCACTTGAGTACTTTAGGAGGGAAATACTACCATGTTTTAGTGGCGCTGATACGCATGTTTAACACACTACAGGTTATTAAGCTCATTGACAATCAGCAAGCTGTACTATGAGCACTATGCTAGATTATCCTGTGCTGTGCCTTTGGGCTTATATTGCTAGTTAATGTTTAAATACAGCTCCTTGCTACATGCTGCAGAAGTTAGCGCAAGAAACATTTAACAGTAGTGCTGTAACCCCTTTCCTTGTTTTCTCAGATCCTCCTCAGGTCCAGATCGTGGGCTATGATAATAACTGGTATTTGGGACGCACCAATGCCGTGTTGACCTGCCAGGCTCAGGGGAACCCCACTCCCACCACAGTGACCTGGAGAACGTGAGTTTTACCATTTCTCTACTCAACTACCAAGCCTGTTCTAATAATGCTCTACCCACTGAACTCTCCTCAGTGGACTCCACCAGTTTGGACTTCTAATGATTTCCCATTAGCCTCCATTAGCCTCTTTCCACCATTAGTCTCCTTCCCAGCCTCCCTGTCTCCTTCCCTCTTCCTCACGTTTCTTGCTGCTCAGGATATTTTCAATGGTCACTTAAGGGCTTGAGCAGGGTTCGTCCTGCGCTTCACAAGCATAAACCTCAGGCTCTGTGACATATCAGTGACCTATGATATATAAATAGCTAATCCTGCTAGCAGTAATGGTTAGTAGCCTCTACAAGGGCATCGGATTTGATAAAGGCCAAAGGCTTTCAAATCAGGAGGAGATATTAAAGTGGGATTTCACTGATATTTAAAAAATCATCCAGAGTCATCCAGAGTGAGGTTTAGTGGGAAATGGTTTATTGTAGAAAAACAAATCATTTTTTCCCCTTTTTAGCCCATATACAGCTCTGGAAAAAAATAAGAGACCACTTAAATATCTGAATCAGTTTCTCTGATTTTGCTATTTATAGATTTATGTTTGAGTAAAATGAAATTTGTTGTTTATTCTATAAACTACAGACAACATTTCTCCAAAATTCCAAATAAAAATATTGTGATTTAGAGCATTTATTTGCAGAAAATGAGAAATGGTTGAAAAAAGATGCAGAGCTTTCAGACCTCAAATAATGCAAAGAAAACAAGTTCATATTCATAAAGTTTTAAGATTTCAGAAATCAATATTTGGTGGAATAACCCTGGTTTTTATGCATCTTGGCTTGTTCTCCTCCACCAGTCTTACACACTGCTTTTGGATAACTTTATGCCTTTACTCCTGGTGCAAAAATTCAATCAGTCCATCTTCAGACGTCTTCCTCTACCGTGTTAAGGCCATTTTATATTTCTGTGTTGGATCTGCAGCCTAGGCATATAGCCTGGTACCCTAAACTGTACACACAGAATTAAACTGGCCTATTAGATGTCTGTTTTGGACTTGTAGAAAGTGCATGTAATAATGTAGGATCAGGGCCACTGGATGCTGTTTTAAAGTTGCTCTAACGTGTCGTGACAGGATGTCCGGTCTGATGCCGGATACGGTGCAGGTGAAGGAGAACAAACTGACCGTGGTGAAAGTGGACGAGACCGTGAACGCCACCTTCATCTGCGAGGTCAGGAACAGCCTCGGCACGGGGCGGGACCAGGTCAGCGTGATGGTCAGGGGTGAGTGAAACCATGCATACCCTTACACAAACACACACACACACACTGAGAACACTGTTCACTCTCACATGACTGAGCTTCGGCTCCTCGGAGGATACACACACAAGCACACAAACACACACACACACACTTACACTACTCCTGGTCTGCTGCTGTGTTGCTCACACATGCACACACTGACACTAAATTATTTAAAAAGGAATAAAGTCATTCCAGTAATGTTATTTCTTTATACAGCTAAAAAAAAGTGCACTGCTTTAAAAAAAAAAATATATATATATATATATATATATAATTTTTGCTGTAATTAACTAAAATCACAGTTATCTACACAACATAATCACACACAAACATTTGCAAAAAAGTAAATAATTACAATTAGGAAAAAAATAAGTAACGACTGAACACCACAATCACAATTTAATGCACAAATATCACTATAAAATACATAAAATAACTACACAAAAAATACTACATAAAAAATTACCACTACCCACGATACACCTCAAATATCACAGATAAATACAACAATAAATTGCAATAAATTACACAAATAATGCAACTGCACAAACATTGCAATTGCGAAACTATCATATTTTTCGCACTATAAGGCAAAAAAAAAAGTGTGGTTAGTGACTACTGATAATGCTGGCCCAGCAGTGCTAGCCACATTTAGCAGCAGGCTACAGGCTGATAATACTCACCTCTAATCAGATAAAGATCTACTGCTTAGCGCGGTTAGTGGCTAATGCTAATGATGCTCCAGCCTCTGTGCTGGAGAAACTTCACTAAAACTTCAACTCTTGTATAACGCAGTACCTCAGCAGAGTGGCCTTACTACTCCTTAATATCTGACTGGTAAAATCCATACATAAGATACACTGGATTATTAAGTGCACTGAAGATTTTTGGGAAAACTAAAAGATTTTAAGTGTGGCTTATAGTGCGAAAAATATAGTACTTTAATATTTTGAGTAATGTGATTATTTGCACTTGATAATTTCATTATCTTGAAGGATCTTTTCACTAAACACTATATCCAAGTTGTAAATAGTTTAAAATACACTAGCAGTGCACTGTTCTAGGTGTGTTTTTGCTTTAGATCAGTTTAAGATGCGACTGGTTGTCCGTGTCCTCTCCCAGAGGATTGTGGGTAATGGTGTAAGGCAGTTTGTTGGGTCCATACTGTTCTTCATGTGATCGTTCATCCTCCACTCATCTGTTTTGTCTCTGTTCTGCATGCGTTCCCCTTTATCTGTGAGTGTGTGATTTGTGCTTCAGCTCTGTATACCGCTTTTTGATTGGATGTGAGGTTTCTACCTACTTTTTGAATGAAGGGATGTTACAAATACACTACTGGAACACCCAGCCAACCATTTGAGCACGCTATGTTAGCATCCACTTCAGAGACACCGTTTTATCCACCTTTGCAACATCACAGAAAGCTTCTAGCAACTGCTTAGTATACCTTAGCAACCACCTGGTATATAATAGCAACTGCTTTGCAACACGCCTACTTTAGTAAGCACTGAGCAACACCATAACATCCATCTAACAAAAACTGTTTCATCCTGGCAGTCACCACCTGGCATCCCTATAGAAGCCACTTGGAATACCTTAACAACCACCTTGCAAAACTGTAGAAACTCTATGAAAGTGGGGCAGAATATTCACATGCATGGTCAAAAGTTTGCTAGAGTGCATCAGGAGGGGCTTGAGGGGCAAATTGAATGAATTCTATTTGTTTTCAAGCTGCTTCTCCAACCACAGCAGATCAGTCAGCTTTCGGCCAATCAGCTCCCTCTGTTTCCACAGTGTGGTTGCGTTGGGTCTTCTGAGAGAGCATGTGGTGTCTGTGAGCCAGAAACTTCACTTAGAAGATTTAGCCTCAGAAGAGTGTGTGTGTGTGTGTGTGTGTATGTGTGTGTATGTGTGTGTGTGTGTGTGTGTGTGTGTGTGTGTGTGTGTGTGTGTGTGTGTGTGTGTGTGTGTGTGTGAGTGAGTGTGTAGCAGGTTGAGGTGTTTGAAGCTGAAGGCTCTGTATAATGTATGACCTTTTTTATGGCCCACTGGTGGAGGCCGCACTGGAGTGTGTTTTGGTGCCTGTCGTTGGACGGACACACACACACCACACACACACACACACACACCCACACACACACACACACACATTTTTCTTGTCCCTCCTCAGTCTGACTGTATAAAATATAGAAGTGCCCTCACTGACTCTGCTGACCAGCTATTACTGAATTTAGCCTCTCTCTCTCTCTCTCTCTCTCTCTCTATCTATATCTCAATCTCTTTCTTCTACTTTAGCTCCCTTGCTCGACCAACTAGTTTGCCACAGCATCCACCCTTGCAACTTCACAGCAACCACTGTCTTGTATACAATAGCATCTGTTTTTTAACCAGTAAGCATATCTACCAGCTATCAGTATTATTACACCCATTCAGTAATTATCTGGCAACACCATAGCAACCACCTACTTTACCTTAGCAACTACCAAGCAACTCACAATAGCAACTACTTACAATACCATAGCAACAACCTCTCATTTAATTTTACTCTTTCTTTCTCTTTCACTCATTTTTTTCCTTCATTCTGTCTCTATTGCTATCACAATCTGGCAACACTATAGAAACCACCTGGTATACCTTAGCAACCAGTGAACAAAAAACATTCTACCCCTCCATCTCTTTCTCCTGCTTTAGCTCACTTGCTTTACCATCTAGTTTGCCACAGCATCCACCCTTGCAACATGCATAGCATCTGCTTTTCAACCATTTAAGCAACCCCATATCTACCACCTAGCAGTATTATTACACCCATTCAGTAATCATCTGGCAACACCATAGCAACCACCTACTTTACCTTAACAACTACCAAGCAACTCACCATAGCAACTACCTCTCATTAAATTTTCCTCCTGCTTTCCCTTTTACTCATGTTTTTTTTCTTCATTCTGTCTCTCTTGCTATCACAATCTGGCAGCACTAAAGAAACCACCTTGCATACCTTAGCAACCAGTGAACAAAAACAGTTTCACTCAAGTCAGCATGTAGCAACACAATACCAACTACTTAATAATAAATGAGCAAAACACTTAACAGCCCTATAGCAACCACTTTGAATAGCATAGCTACCACCTCTCCTTCAGTTGTATTCTTGCGCTTCAGCTCGCACTATTGTTTTCTCTCATATAAAAGCTAACTGACATACCTAAGCAACCAGCAACCATCTGGTATACATTAGGGGGTGCCACCATTAAGAAACTCCATAGATAAGCCACCACCTAGCAATTCTATTACACCCATCTAGTAACTGGCAAAACCACTGCAGCCACTTAATAACACCAGAGCATCCACCTCATTTACATTGTCTCAGCAACCACCACCTTGCAAAAACAGTTTCAGCCTATTCAACCAACTATGGTACTTGGCAGTCATTGGAAAACACTTATAGCCACACTATAGCAACCACTTTTAAAAAAACGTAGCTACCACCCCTCATTCAGTTGTAATCTTGCGCTCTCTCGCTTGCACTATTGTTTTCTCTTATGCTCTCATTTTCACTCTCTTGCTTGACCATTTGGGAAAAGTATAAAAACCACCTGACATACCTTAGCAACCAGCAACTGCCTGGTATACACTAGCCGGTGCAACCATTAAGAAACTACATAGCTTTGCGACCACCTAGCAATTTTATTACACCCATCAAGTAACTGGCAGTACAACTGCAGCCACTTAATAACACCAGAGCAACCACCTAATTTACATTCTCTTAGCAACCACCACCTTGCAAAAACAGTTTCAGCCTATTCAACCAACTATGGTACTTAGCAGTCATTTGAAACCACTTTAAATACCATACCTACCACCTCCCTCTCTCCCTTTTGCTCTCTCTCTCTCTCTTTCTCTTTTGCTCTCTCTCTCTCTCTCTCTCTGTCTCTCTCTCTCTCTCTTTGTCCCTGTTTGACACTTTTTGGATGAATCTCCCTATTCCTTCAAACCCTCGATCGCCCGGCTCTCATGGTCATCCTCCCTCACATAATATTTTAATGGAGTGAGAGAAAGAGAGAGATGACTAGAGAGAGAGAGGAATGATAGAAGGGAGGAAGGAGGGAAGAGATTGAATGAACGTTGATGGCATTTTAAATCGCCCCTGGGGAATCTCTCTCTCTCTCTTTCTCTCTCTCTCTCTCTCTCTCTCTTCCTCTTTCTTTCTGTCTTTTCAAGTCTCCCCCACTCGTTCTGTTGCCAATCTTATCCTCTTTACTCTGCAGGTTGTTTCAGACTCTTTCGTTTTGCTTACACATTCACTTTGTTAGTTTCTCTCTCTCTCTCTCTCTCTTTCTCTTTTTCTGTCTCTCTCTCTCGCTTGCTCGCTCAAGCCGCTCAGGGACGATAAGTCAGCCTCTGCTGTTTCAGCTCCTGGCCTCCTCCTCTCTCCTCTTCATCCCTGCATTCTCTTCTGCCAGGAGGACAGCAGAGGATGCTAAATGCTAATTAGGCTATGTTGCTATGCTACACAAGAGCCTAGTTGTGAGTAAACTGCCCAAAACTCACCCACACAGTCTGTCACTACCCAGCCAATGGGTTACTAAAGTGAATATACATTATACCATACATAACACCATTCCAGGTGTTGTGCTGAATTCTGCCTTCCTGCTGGGATCTGGCTCCCTTAAAGTGCAGATGCGTCCTGCAGCAAAAATAGTGTTTCACTTCACTACTGTACTTAAATACTAAAATGCTGTATCTGTATCTACTGGAGTATTATTTTTAGTTCACTACTACGGTACTTAAGTACTAAAACAATGCTGTATCTGTATCTACTGGAGTATTATTTTTACTTCACTACTACTGTACGTAAGTACTAAAATAATGTTGTATCTGTATGTACTGGAGTATTATTTTTACTTCCCTACTACTGTACGTAAGTACTAAAATAATGTTGTATCTGTATGTACTGGAGTATTATTTTTACTTCCCTACTACTGTACGTAAGTACTAAAATAATGCTGTATCTGTATCTACTGGAGTATTATTTTTACTCCACTACTACTGTGTACTTAAGTACTAAAATTCTGTAATAATGTAAAGTGATGATCATCCAACATCCTGACCTCTCTAACACTCTTTGCTCTGGTAGAAATCCTTCCCTGGACATTAGAAACAGCTACTCCAGCAAAATCTGAATGAGCCCTTTTTTTCGTAATTATATTTTTTAATAAAGGAGAATATTTGAGGCAGTAGAGGCATGATTAGTCCCCAGTTCGCGAGCCTGGGAACCAGCAGCGTCTGAAACTGGGCGGCTGGAAATGAAAACGCGTCTCATTTCCTCTCTGACGGGGTTGAGTTTTGAGGCTAAAGGATTCTCAGAGCTTGTGTTAACGATGGGTTTTGTGAAGGAAGTGGCGTGTTGGGAGTGTGTGGGGGGCGTGAGGGGGTTGCGGAGGGGTGTGAGGGGGTTGTCGTGGGGTGTGGAGTGTGATGGTAGGTGAGTGGAACAGTTTTGACAGGCGTGAAATGGCCAGTACCTGCTCGCTAGCCGGGCCCCCGGCAACCGTCTCCATGGCGACTCAGGTCAGCCTGAACAGATTTAACTTGTCATGGAGTTGTTTTGTGTGTGTGTATGTGTGTATGTGTGTATGTGTGTATGTGTGTGTGTGGACAGGTATGGATTCAGGCCTCCCCCATGACTGGGAGAGGAGGAGAGAGTGAGCGAGAGACACATAGCGTGCGAGAGAGAGAGTGAGAGAGAGAGAGAGCAAAAGACATAAAGAGAGAGATGGAGAGAGACGTAGATGTTTCTGAGCTCAGTGTAGATATACAGAACCTTGTTATGCAGCTTCCTTTGTTTTATCTCTCTCTCTCTCTCTCGTTCTCTCTCTCTTTATTTTTCTCTCCCTCTCTTTATCCCTCGCCCTCACTCTCTCACTTTCCCCTCCAATACATTCCTTCCTTCCCTCTTTTCCTCTTATTAGAGCCTGTTTTCCTCCCAGCTTTGGAAATAGCTGGTCTTTTGAAAGCTCGACCTCGATCTGCCCTTGCATCTCTCTCTCTCTCTCTCTCTCTCTCTCTCTCTCTCTCTCTCTCTCTCTCTATCTCTCTCACACTCACACACACACACACTCTCTCTCTCCCTCATTAGTAAGGCTTTTCATTCATAAGTTCTATCTATCTATCTATCTATCTATCTATCTATCTATCTATCTATTCACTATAAAAAGATAAAGATAAACATTGAATAAGGTGTCACAAAAGTCCAGAATTTTGCTGTTTTAAATGCAGCTGAAATATATTAGCTTCTTCTAGTGTGCTAAATTATTACTTATAACTACTATTGTGTTAACTTGTGGGTATTATTGCTTGTGGCTTCTGTGCTAGACTAGCTTGTCACTAAAGATATTAGCATATGAGATAAGGGTGTCAAACAATCCTGTCAAGTCTCCCGTTTTGGCCGGGAAACGACTGTATTTTACCCCTCTTTCCCGCCGTCGCCCTGTATTACTATCTTCCCATAGTTTTCACGTATTGTAGTATAATAAAAAAAAAAAAAAAACCTTTCCTGTGCCTCTCCAAACTGAAATGCACCTAACCTCGCGAGAACTACTCGCTCCATGCTGCTGCAAGTTTCAGTTCTCGCGTGACGAGAGATTAGTGGCGACAGCGGGAACAACCCTCGATAAACGAATCTGAGAGATGGATGGATGCAAGGAGAAAGAGAGAAAGAGGGCATTCCTGCAAAAAAAAAAAAGAAATAAAAAAAGAAACACTATACTATGATGCTACATACTCATACATACTATGTACATATGTATAATATCATTAGGGGTGTCACGATTTCAAAGTTTTTTTCGAAGTCGATCGAAAATATGTCATGGTCTCGAGCCTCGAAGTCAAAAGGAGGATCGACGGTCCCTCCCGCTAAGCTACGCAAGCGTGTGCGCTACACAAATGGCACAGCACACTGTAGCCCAGGGATTTTCAACTCCGACAAAAAGTTCCACTGTGTGTGAGAGAGACACACACACGTACACACACGAGCCTCTCACACACAGAACAGCTGCCTTTCAACCACGGAGGAGAAGCTGAAAATTTATAAAGCTGATTTACAGAACTATAGATCACAGTGAGGTTGATTAAAAATCTTAAACTTATGATTGACTGCACCTGTTGCTTCATTTGAATTAAAAAAACGTCACGGACACGCCCACACGGATACGCCCACATGGCGAGCCAGTCATCAGGTGTTCTGTCGAGTTGTGCTACCCTGTCAAACCGTGCTACTCTTATGTGTATATTTAAAGTAAAAATACAAAAGAAGCTTAATATTAGAGCATGTTTCCAATAAGAAGTTTATGTACTATATATGTAAAGCCTAAATCACAGTTTCAGGGTAAAGTTATGGTAGCAAGAGTTTATTATACTTATTATTTATATACTTATTATTGTTATATATATATATATATATATATATATATATATATATATATATATATATATATATATATATATATATATATTGTGATAGGCCCCTGGGGTTAGGGGCGTGACCACTGTGACCCGGAAGGAGGAGGCTCACAGATAACACAGACACGGGGAGTAAATGAACTCAAACCATACCTTTATTCGGTTTTAAACACCCTCCACCCCACCCAAAAGAACTTAAAAGAACATAACTCCAACCCAGTGGGGCTCTAGAGTCTGTAGAGATTCTTTAGCCTTGTTTTAGAGTCCGTGCAGCCTCAGCCCTCAGCTCAGGCTCAGTTTATATGCCTGTCCCAGCTGGCGGCTCAATCAGTCCTGATCCAGACCAGCTGGGACAGACATGGCTGTGCGCTCCGGCGTGGGGCGGACCCACGGCTCCCCCGCCTCCTCACGCCACAATATATATATATAAAACAATACTAAAATAAATAAAGAAAATCTTAAAAAGTAAAAGTTAAAAAAAAAGAAAATCTAGAATCGAATCGTGACGCTAAAATTGGAAATAAAATCGCTTAAGAAATAAAAGGATTAAGAGAATCGTGACACCCCTAAATACCATACATACTTCTTTTGACTGCAGAAACTACCATTGATCACAACAAAATAACATAAAAATAAAAATACAATGTAATAATAGATTGGTACTTGATATTGTTCACGTGACCATTTGCGTGAGCCAAGCCTTTTATCTGAAGGCCAGGACGAGAAAAAAAAATACTGATTTAAACCCTTAATCCCAACGAGCTTACACTGAACAATCGAGATGACTCCACTCTAGCAAGACTCTAGAGTTACACTGTAAATTTGTCTGCGACAGTGAAATCGATTAAAAAATTTCACTGTGATTTCCATGTGTTTTTGCCCCACCTTCACAGATCAGTGATGCATATACAGAGTTTACTAATGATTATAAATAATTAGAATTAGTAACACTGACTCATTCTGACTGGGGGTGGGGGCTGCCCTGTGTATCTTACCTAAAAGGGGAAGATGAAGAGTGTAAAGTGTGTGTGTGTGTGTGTGTGTGTGTGTAAGTGTGTGAGATAGTGAGGCAGAAAGGAGGAAGTTTCACAGTGGGGTGTACAACAATAATCTCATTCCTGCAGTCTCTCCTGAAGCTCTGCACAGGATACAGCTGTACATCTGTGTGTGTGAGTGTGTGTGCCCCAAGAGAGTAGGTGTGTGTGTGTGTGTGTTCAGTGGAGGTGAGAGGCGATGGTTATAGAGTGAGGGAGTGTAGAGAGAGTGTGTTTCTTCAATATAGATGTGTGTGTGTGTGTGTGTTTTACCAGGGGACAGTGCGAAAGCAAAGCTCCTGTTTTAGCATTGCTTTTAGGCCAGTGTCGCCCACTTACAGCCAGCAGAGCAGCGGTGGAGGAAAGGAGTGACTCAGGCATGAACGACAGAGATGGACAGAGAGAGTGAAAGTGTGTGAAAAGAGAGAGGGAGACGTTGACATCACTTTTGTGCCCCTGGGGTCTTATATATATATATATATAAATACACCCACAGACACTAAGAGCCAACTGTGATACACATTTTGTGATACACCCATTTCAGGATGGGTTTGGTGTGAAATTGTGAATTATTGAAAGATACCTGGAGAGAGTGCACAGCTGCCAACAGTTCTTTCACAGTTTATTCACTATCCAAACCCACCGGTGAAGCTACCACCACCATGTTTTATCTGAGATCTCAATGTGATGTAAAGCGATAAGTTCTATTTTGGGGACTCTTTTGCCTCCCCACTCCCTGGCTTAAACCCTCTATAATATATGATAAAACATTGTCAGGCAGCAAATATAGCCACTTTATTAAGTCATATTAATCCAAGTTTTATATACGATGATGACAAAATAGTAAAATAGTGGCTGAAATCTGACCAAATACATGTTCATTGGGTCCAAACCCTTTTGAAACCATATTTTTCACACTATCAATGAACGTCTATTTTCATAGATAATGTGCACTGGGTTATAATGTGCATTATGCGCCACTAGTAGTGGGTGGTGTCACCTGTAAAGCTAAGCTAAGTTCAGTAAACAAAACTGCAGTTTAAACTAGCGCCGCATGTTAATCTACACAGATTTCTCTCCTAAAAACTGTTTATTTGGGTGAGTAAAGTGCTTCATTTTATTTGCAGTAAGCTTAGACTTCCAGATTTCCACTAAGGCTGGGTGCAGCAGCATTAGAATTAGTGGTTAACCACTAGCTGTAGTTGTGGACAGCGCTACTCCGAGGAACCCTGAGTGTTCCGGTAAGCCAGCAGTGCTAGCCGGGGTTAGCAGCAGGCTACAGGCCGCTAAAACTCACCTCTGAACAGCTAAAGAGCTAGCGCTTAGCGTGGTTAGCAGCTAATGCTAATGCTGCTCCAGCCTCGGTGCTGGAGAAACTTCACTAAAAATCCTGTATGAGGCTGTACTTCAGCAGAGTGGCTTTACTGCTCCTTAATACCTGACTGTCATAATGTATACATAAGATGTATTTTTGGAAAAATGAAAGGATTTTAATGCGCCTTATGGTGAAAAATATGGATTTAATTAATGGAGCAAATTCATTCAGGAGACTATGTATTGCAATGCCTTTCTTTAGGAGACATAATCACTTTATGTCAGAAATAATGTTTAAATTTTAGCTTTGTATTTACACGTAAAAGGTTTGCATAATACAAAAGTATGTAAGAATCTAACAACATTTTATCTTGATAAGGATTTGACTACTTGAAATGATAAAGGTGATTATAATATAATTATATTTATAATATTTTTACAGTTTAAAGCACTTTTAATGTTGCTATCGATCAAAGTTATCATATAGGTCAGTGCCGTTTCACACTGTAACCTCTGGACTTGTTTATATTATAGTTATGAATGGTTGGCCATGTCTGATATTTATTAATAGTAATACAAAAAATATTTTACAGTTTGTAGCTGTTTAAAATCGGTGTTTTTGGATTGGTCCTAGTTGTCATGTGGCTCTGTCCTGTTACACACCGTTACACACAGCTCAGGATGACCTCTTTGATCTTTGTAAGCATGGAAATGTGCTGGACACACTGGCCAATGATCACGTCACACACTCGTCACATTTATTTGTGTGTGTGTGTGTGTGTGTGTGTGTGTGTGTGTGTGTGTGTACACAGTGAGAGAGAGCTGTTCTATATTTGTAGCTCGGAGGCTGACTCGTCTGTCTGCTGTCTCGTGTTGTCAATCACAGCCTCTTTTCCTCTGCCCTCTGTCCATCCATCAGCATGTCCTCCCCTCCATCCATTCATCCGTCCGTTCCTCCGTCCCACTGTCCATTCGTTCATCCATCCCGTTCGTCCACCTCCCCTCCCTCTTTCCCCTGGTGTGTTGCTGTGGCTTCTTGATTTGATGGTTTTTAAAGTGTGAATGCAACAAACTGGCCTTACAGAGAGCTACCCCGAGGAGCTGCTGAGGAGAAATGTCGCACACACACACACACACACACACACACACAGACTCGCACAAACTCACTCAGTCACATGGCTCTGCAGCAGGGGTGCACTTCTCTGACCTCCAAAAGATTCAATTCCAAAGCAGTTGTTACTGCAATGATTCAATGAGTCAATTTGATTTTAATTTGATTCTAAAACACACACAAAAAAAAAAGTTCAAAAGTTTGAAATTCTTTCTCAGATTAAGTTATGGGTTTATTTCCTCCCCAAATTAATTATGTAAATTAATTTCAGATTGATTCCAAACATTAAACAGTAGTTGATTAAGTATTATTATAGGGCTGGGCAATAATTCAGTATCAATATGCAGTTATACATCTCTGAAAAAAAAAATTAAGAGAGCACTTAAAAATAATAAGTTTCTTTGATTTTACCAAATTGAAAACCTCTGGAATATAATCAAGAGGAAGATGGATGATCACAAGCCATCAAACCACCAAACTGAACTGCTTGAATTTTTGCACCAGGAGTAAAGCAGCATAAAGTTATCCAAAAGCAGTGTGTAAGACTGGTGGAGGAGAACATGATGCCAAGATGCATGAAAACTGTGATTAAAACCAGGGTTATTCCACAACATATTGGTTTCTGAACTTTGCAATATTTGAGGTCTAAAGGCTCAGCTGATTCAGAAATCTGAAGTGTATCTTAACATATGATATTTGTAACATATTTTTAATATATTTTCAACATATTTAACATATATAAACAGCTACATGTTGTTGGGGTTCTGAGCTTTATAACGGAGTACTACAGTAAGCTATAGACATAATACACATCTTATCAATCACCAAAACTTGCTCATATCTAACCAGTACAGTTTCATTGATCTATTATTAATAATCAGCGATTTTACACTGTTTATTTCAATATCATACATATACTTTACATATTATTTACCCAAATTAGGAAATAAGTTGTGATTTGGATATGTGTGTGTGTGTGTGTGTGTATATATTTTGCCCATCTTGTCCAACCTTCTATTGCTGTTATACAAAATCTAGAAGGAAAGAATCCCAAACAATATATATATATATATAGTGATTTTTGCACCCCTGCTCTGCAGATGAGAAAATGAAGTGAAAGATTTCGAATTCTCTCTCATCCTCCTTCACTTCTTCTGTCTTTTCTTCTCTTCTTCCTCTTCCCTACTTTATCCCTTCTGCCAACCCCCCCCCCACCCTTACCTTCACCCACTCCCCTCCTCGTAGAAGCCGGTGCTCTTGCCCAGTCCAGTGCTGGCGTGGTGGCGGGTGCCATCATCGGTGTCCTCCTCGCCCTCCTGTTGTTCGGCGCCCTCATCTTCGTCCTTGTGTCCCGCAACCGCCGGCAGCAGCAGGGTTACCGCGGCAACGGCAAGGCCAAGGCGGAGCCGTACGACTCGGTGGCCCGCCTCTTTGGGTCCGGCGGCGGAAGCGGCAAGAACGGCACCAACGGGAACAACGGCAACAACAACACGCCCATCTACCGGGGGGAGCCGGTGCTTTCGGAGAAGGCGGCCAACCACAACATGCACCCGGGGGGCGTGGCCCTGCTGGAGACCACTCCCACCGCCCAGGACATCTTGCTGAGCAGGGAGATGGATGAGGCGGAGCGCAGGAAGTTCGACGAGCTGGAGGAGGAGGACGAAAGGTACGACCACTTCACAGCAGGCGGCACCATCCTGCAGCTCCGCCCACACGAGCAGGACATGGGCGGGAGTTACCTGGATGACGACATGGAGTCGCAACGTGACGGATCGGTCATCTCGCGGACTGCTGTCTACGTGTGAGCGGGAAGAGTGTAGCGATGTCGCGAGAGAGCGAGCGAGTGAGAGAAGGAGAAAGAGAAATGAGGATTAGAAGAGACGGAAAGGGAAGGAGGTGGAGGTGGAGAGAAGGAAGTGAACCTACTTCCAAAGGATTCTTGTTTGGTTTTGTTTGCTTTTTTTTCTTTTATTCATCATTTTTATTCGTAAGAAATCTCTTAATTAACGAAAAAAGAACAAAAAGAGTGACAGAAATAGAGGCTTCAAGGATGGACGACTAGACAGACCGATGGATTTATTATTGGACTGGATGGAAAATTATCACAGGATGGAGAGATTGGATTAGAGAACGAAGATAATGAAGGAATGAAGTGGAAAAATAAGAGGCGCATCCTGTGTCTTATACAGTACTTCCTATTTACAGCGATGGTTGTAATGGAGACGATTTCGGAGGATGCACACTGCATTATCTGCGTTACATGTAAAACATACACACCCACACACTTGAAAGTGAAAGTTTGTTTGCGTCCACACTGTGCTGTGTAATCAGGGTTCAGTCCATTTCTTAAAAAAAAAAAAAAAGATACTCTTATTGATTTTTATCATACAGTAACTCTCTTGTAGAAAGGACTGTTAATGGGTAAACTTCACTCTTTCGTCGCTCTCCTGGTTTTCCTCGCTCTGTCTTGCTCTCTCTTGTTCCCGTTGTTCGATGTTCACTGTTCGCTAACCAGTTGATTACACATATTGTAGTCTTGATTTCAGGCACTAAAATAGCATTGCATTAAGTGAACGAAAGGCCACTTTTTTATTATTGTGCCACTTTAGTGAATTAGTGAATTACAGTGACTTTCAAGGCTGTGCTTTAAATGCATTGACAAGTGTATAATATGATATGATATAAGGGGTTTTATCATGCATAGCATACTTCATATTCATGCTTACACTGAATAATTCAAAATAATTCAAAAATATATTGATATAGTATCATGTCCCATGACTTTTTGTGTTTCCTATGAATGCTATAGAATGGTACACAGCCTCCTACAATTAAATGTGGATGTGGAATTTATGGCCAGAGTCACTTTTAACCAGTCACGATCATTACCAAATTACTACTGCTCTGTCCACAGAGGGTGGTAATGCCTTCTATGACATAATACTGATACACGTTACTGATTCTGAACTTCTAATTCTAAACTACGACAGATCAAATAAACAAACATGAACATCCTGATGTTTTTTACATCAGTAAAATCTCAATTGTTAAGCGACCTTAAGTGACCTAAAGTGACCTTAAGAGACCGTTCGCAGGTGTAACGCTCCACAGAAGAGTGACGAGTCGTGATGAGTTTAATCATGAATTGCATTGTTGCAGACAAAATCATTGTAGCAATCTCTGTCTCTTATATGGTGATTGTACTGTCAGCCCTCTAAGGCCTACAGTGAATCAGCGATTCAGTGAATCATTTTGGAATCTGCCTCCTCCATCTGTAAATGATTTATGCTCCACTGGCCCTGCCTAGATGACCTCGTTTCCCGCCATTAACCCCCTTATCGCTGCGTTAAATCTCACAGCTCTAGCCCTGTCCACTCTTAATTAGTCCCAAGCGGTTCACTTCTCCAGTGATTCGCTTTGAATCATTCTGTTTATTAGTGCTTTTGCCGTGAATCACCACCAGCGAGCCGTGTGGTATTTTTGGGTTATTTCTGGATAGGCTAATTGACCCCTGAATGAATGAACTGATTGAACTGATTGACACTATGTTGTTTTTGAGTGTGTGAGTGTGTGTGTGAGTGTGCGAGTGCTGTCGGGCTCGCAGCCGCTGCTCCGCCCGGGGCTCCTCATGAATTTATCATTTATCAATTATAAGGCAACACACAGGAAATTGCTGTGTGCTTTGCTTGTGCTGTAGGGGTCATTTATGCAAATTGGATGTTCAAATCCGCTAGCTTAGGGCTCGTAAACCTCATTTACGAGTCATTGTTTCTTCTCTGTGGTTGCAGCTGAGGTTCAGTTAAGGACGAGCCCCTTTAGAATAAAGGCTAAAGAATAAACGTCAGTGTCTAGGTACTGACTGGTCTTACATTTGGACTATTTGTTTTTAAAGAAGTTTTTAGCCTCTGTTTTAACCTTGACCTTTATGTTCTGCTGCGAGTATGTTTTTGCAAACTTCGTAATTATTTTTTTTTTTACTTATATGGGCCATTTGAGCATAAGGTATAATACACATTAATGATAACAATTTTTTTCGGATGATAGATTATCTCATAAATAATTGTGTGAAAGATATTACTGTCATTTTAAGACCATTTTTCGATATAATAATAATAACTTTAAATTACATTTACAGTGTTTTTAATTTTTCTTAATTTTTTAGGAATATGCAGACACTCAAATTGACATGTAACATTTTTCATATAAAGAAAAAAATTTAAATAAATAAATGAAACCAGTTTTTAAAAGGAATATTTTGGTCATTCACATTAATGTCCTCTTCTCACTAAAAAAAAAAACATGATATAATGTGATATTAAGATCAGCAAAAATTAGTTAATAATGTAATCAATATAATGACAATATAATGGCTTATAAATAAATAAAAATCAAATAAATAGAAAAAAACGTTAAAGTAAAATACCATAGTCAGTGGTTTAAAACACATTTATAATGGAAGTCAGTGGACAGTTTCAGAAAAAAAAACTTGGTATTGTGGTATACTTACAGTGGAAGTCAATAGGTAAATATACTATTAATTGAAGACAATTGTTAATTGTACACTTATCATGTTTTTTTTTTTAGTTTTCCCAAAAAACTATTGTGCGCCTAATAATCTGGTGCCCCTTATGTATGAAGGAGCAGTAAAGCCACTCCAGTTTTGTTTACTTATGTGCCCCCAGTGGTGAACCTGCTGAATTAGAAGGGAATCATGGTGACACCCTTATAGTCTGAAAAATTGCAGAATTTTGGCATTTCAGTGTGCTTGCATTTTAATTGTACTGGAATACTATAAGTATATTGAGTTGATACTTTAGTTTATACGTTCACTCAAAGATAATGCATTTCCTGTCTGTATGCACTCTGTATTTGCCTTATATGTTTATATCTCTAGTAAACAGTTCATTACCATGGATAATAATTTAAATTTTTATAGTAATAATTCTTATGTTTAAACAGGAATCTTATCGACTTGATAATTATACACTTACAGTGGAAGTCAATGAGCAGCTTGCCAAGATGATGGCCTGTGGTAATCAGCCATATGCTTTAGCTGGAGATCAGGTTTGAAAATGCTAGAATTGACTTTTAAATCTGTACACATCAAGCACAGCCATATGATGATGATCATAATGATGATTATGATTATGATTATTGCTTTGAACTAACGCTTTATCGCTTTTAATCTTAATGAGTCCACTCTGTATTTATAAACGCACATCCCAGACGGTTGTCATGGCCGCACAGTTAAATATATCCATTACTTCACACTTTAGCTTTTCATTCTGTTCGCTTCATTTATCACCGAGTGGAGGGTGGGAGCCCGGCCGAGCCGTTCACAGAGCAAGAGAGAGGAACACAGAGCGAGAGAGGGAGGCTGTACGTGTGTGTATATACATATCTATAAATATATATATATATATATTTTTGGTGTGAGGTGTCTGTATGCACTATATGTACACACTTTATTTTTCTTACATGAAAAAAAAAAACCCTGTGATTAAATGTCTATACTGCTATATATTGTAAATAAGACGTCGGACGGGCTGATCTTGGAATGTATTTGCCCAGCAGATCTGTGTCGCGCTACATCTGCTACACACACAACAAGAGGAGTGGTTGGTTTGGAAAACACGAGTGGCATTGACTACAATACCCATGATCCTTTGCACAAGCTATAGCAACAACAGTGTTGTCTTGCAGTACACAAGTAGGCCAACACAGTCTCCCAGAGAGGCCTCATCCACCTGAGTGTGTGTGTGTGTGTGTGTGTGTGTGTGTGTGTGTGTGTGTGTGTGTGTGTGTGTGTGTGTGTGTGTGTGTGTGTGTGTGTGTGTGTGTGTGTGTGTGTGTGTGTGTGTGAGAGAGAGAGAGAGAGAGATAGAGAGAGAGAGATAGAGAGAGAGAGAGAGAGAGAGAGAGAGAGAGAGAGAGAGAGAGAGAGAGAGAGAGAGAGAAAAGAGTGCGCGTGCGTGAGTCAGCATGCTAAATGGTGTCTGGCTGTAGGGCAATGAGTTATTCTTCCATCCTTTCAGGGTATCACACACACGCACATTTAGACACACACACACACACACACACACATACATTTACACACACACACACAGCGTGATTTAAACTGGCTAGCACAGACAGTAAATCATTGTTTGTCAAAGTGGCTGCCCTTCCGAATCCGTAAGAACATCCCTCTGCTCTTCACAACCTGGGCATGCTGGGTAATGTAGTTTTTAATATACTGTAGCCTCCTCCTGCTTCCCACAAATTCATCTTGACCTCACTATCTTTTTTTTTTTCTTCCCGTCACTGAATGCAAACAGATTCTCACCCCAATTCTCTAAAAATCTCCCATGGACAGTAGAGACAGTTACTCCAACAAAAACAGTTAAAACTATTGTTTTAAATGGCCTTAATGCAAGAGAAATTTATAAATAATTAGGTGCCATAATACTTTTATCTATATACAACTTGCAATGGTTCATTTTGATGTAAAAATAAATAAACTGAGAGCCACCACTTAGCATTTTTTCACATAGCTATTAGCAACATGCTAATCACTGCTGTGTCTCTGCTAGCTACACTACTAATAAAGGAATAGTTCAGACAAAAAGGCTGATAATCTTCCAATTAAAACATTGAATAATAAAAGAACAAAACAAACAAAACACCACATTGCATTAGCATGATTTGCTGTAGGCTATCATTTATAGAAATTGTTTAATTTTTCAATCAAAAACAGCTAATGTTGATAGCAATTATAGGCTTGAAAGTGTTAGGTGCTGCTGTTTTTAGCTAGTTTTCTGCTACACACAGTTTGAAGCTAAAATGAGACAACTTACAAGCTGTTTGAAAGATGCTAACAAGTGGCTGTAGATTAGCTAGACAAAAACTAAAAAAAGAACAAACCAAACCAGAACAGATCAGGGTAAAAATAGGGGAAAACTGTGTTAATTTGGTGTTTTTTTTTTTTTTTTTTTTTTTTTAAATTGGCATTAATTTAAGAGAAATCTATGACTATTACGTGCCCTAATACTTTTATCTGTATACTAGTTGGCTATTATGTTTATGTATTGATAAATACATTTTTTTACATAGCTATTAGCAACATGCTAATCACTGCTAACCAGACTGCTACTCAATGAATAGTTCAGACAAAAATGCTTTTCATTTTTTAATTAAACAGTGAATAATAAAAAAACAACAACAGACAAGAACAACACATTGCATTAGCAGGCCTGTTTTAGGCTATCATTTATAGGAATTGTTCAATCAAAAAATGCTAAGGTTGCTAACAATTCCAAAACAAAGGTTTAAAAGCGAAGTGGTGCTACTGTTTTAGCTAATTTGCTGTACTTTCTCAGCTGCTTGTAAGTTTAAAGCTAATATGAGACAACTTAGAAGTTTTTTGAATGATGCTAACAAGTGGCTGTGGATTAGCGTGGATTAGCTGTTTAGCTTCGTTAGCTAAAAACCGACCCAGAACAGATGAGGTAAAAATAGGTGGAAAGTGTGTAAATTTGGTGTGATTTTTTTTTTTAAATAGGGAACCTGTCGCTTTCAGTGTAACCCACTTTGATTCCTGGCTGGAAGCTCAGCCAGACGGGAATTAGCGCTCTGGGGCTAAAGCACTGCTTCCACCGCTCATTAGCCGAGAACACACTGACCTTCAGTGAAGGACAGGACACTGTGAGAATATTAAGACAGTGCTGTAACCTCTGCGTTCTGAGTTTTCTGTCTCCGCGTTACGTTTCAAAGCATTTCAAACAAGGAGTACGTAAACATACTTCCCTCAGAAATGCTAACGATATTGCTAACAATACATGAAATCAGTCCTATTTTTGCCACTATGCGGTTAATATGATGCTAATGTGTGGCTAAAAGGTACTAAGCTACACTTAGTAGGAATATTTCAAGCAAGAAATACAAAATAAATGAAAAAATCAGGTTGATTTACCGTAATTGTAAAAACAAACAGCCACCACTTAACATTATGCAAAAAGCATCATGCTAATTGCTGCCCTCTAGCAATTATGCTTCTGTTAATGAAATGACTTAGTTAAAAATGCATGCTTTTCCCATAAATTCGATCAAACAGCCACCACTTAGCATTATGCAGATAACCCTTATTCTAATGTATGCCCATTAGGTAGCTACCAGGCTATTTATTTATGGAGTGATTCAGCTAAAAAAAAAAAATCATGTTTCCAACCAAAAAAAATAAACTTAAAAATCTCAAATAACCACTACCACTTTACACCACATATTAGCATCTGTATTCAGATATATAGCTGTTTTTAATAGGTTACCTACTACTTAAGTGCTTAAATCTGTTTAGTCAAGGAAGTTAATACTGTGGCAAACTGTGAAAAAAAAACGACAACATTACGTAGCTTTAGCATGACTAGTTTCAGGCTAATGGCTACAGGCACTGGCTAAAGCGCTGTTAAAGGGAAATACTTTTTTATTTTATAATTTTTTTTTATGGAAATAAGCAGTCATTTTATCTCGCAGTCATGCATGCTGCACCTTTAGCTTGTTTGGTAAAACTTTTCATTTAAGCCACAAAATCCACGCTAGTCATCCAGGTGAATATATATATATATATATATATATATATATATATATATATATATATATATATATATATATATATATATATATATAGATATATATATATATATATATATATACAGTACCAGTCAAAGGTTTTTTTATTTGAGTTATTTTCTACATCATAGATTAATATTAAAGACATTAAAATAATTAAAAATTATGTAGTAAACATCCAGGAACTCAAGAACTTCAAGATGCTGAGAAACCTATTCTAGATGACACTGATAAAATACAAAGTTCTGCCATCAAAAAATCTGCCATCAAAGCTAATTCTGGCTATAGTACAAAAGTATAAAACACATATTCTTGTTTGTTTAACCATTTTTTTTATTTACTGAATAATTCCGCACATAGCTCCTGTATAGCTTTAATGTCTTCAATATTAACTTTACAATGTAAAAAAATGTCAAATAAAAATAAATAGGATGAAAACACATCGAATAAGAAGAGGCGTGTCCAAACATTTGACGGGTACTGTATTCTCTATACTGGTGTAGCAACTGGTTGACCAGCTTAATTCTTGACCAGAATAGTGTATTGTCACTCTACCGCAAAAACCTTGTTTCTGAAAAATGGAAACGTCACAGGAAAAGTATTAAAAAAAAAACCTTTAAACATTTAATGGAAGTCATTGTAAAAAGATTTTCTATTGGTCCATTCAGCTTCATGAATTATTTTACAGTGTAAATGGTTCACAATGGTTCACATTATGTCAAAAAGATTTTTTAGCTACAATGTATTTCTGGTCAAGAACTAAGCTCGTCATTCAGCTCAACTGGTAAAATCTGTTTATTGGGATAGTTTTCATTTCATTTTTGATTATAATAAGGGTCACTAAGGTTCTTCATAGAGTAGAAGTGGGTACTCCAGATCCATAGCGTAAAGCCAGCCAGGCAGTTGGCACGAAATCCTGGGACGGATTTCTACGCTCTGGATCTGGCTAGAGAGCGAATGCATATGATCACTATAGGAAAATCCACATTAGCGCTTTGCTGTTTGAAGTTCTGTTGTGTTGTAAAGCTGTGTGTGCGATTTTGAATCGAAGCCTTAAATGTCACTCAACCAAACCAGTCTCTCTGTATATAGTATAAATATATACATATAATTAAATAAGTGATGATGAAGAAAACAGCTCAACATTCGATGTCACATTTTATTGATTGATTGATTTTCGTGTATATAGAAATATTATCTGTGTGTCCCACAACCACGGAAAGCATGAAGGATTTTTTTTTTGTTTTGTTTTGTTTTGTGTCCTGTCCTGTTTTTTTGTTTTTTGAGTTGAATGTGTCTTTAAAATGATTTTTCATTACTTTTTTAATCATCTCGTAAGTGCTTTATTAGTGCTATTACTCATTTTATTTCAGGTTATTGTTGCCTGTAATATTTTCTGTGTTTTTGCGGTTGTTTTTTTATGGTTTGTTTTGAAGTCGTAATTTCTGTCATACTGTTGTTTTTTTATTATTATTATTATTATTATTTTGATTTTGTTTGTAATTAAAGTCTGTTGGAATTTACAAAACTGCCTCGTCGTGTGGCCTGGTTCCTCTGCAGTGCTATTTTTTCCTCCTTCCTGCAGCTTTTTAGAGTTGGCATCCTATAAAAATGTGCTGGGAATGCTAAAGTGTGTGTGTATCTGTGTGTGAGTGTGTGTATGTGTGTGTGTGTGTGTGTGTGTGTGTGTGTGTGTGTGTGTGTGTGTGTGTGTGTGTGTGTGTGTGTGTGTGTGAGTGTGTGAAGGGAACCTGTCATCGATAACCCAGATACAGCTGTCTGAGAATTCTAATGCTTCTAAATGGGCCATTTGAGACTAACCCATTCACACACATGCATACACCTAAATACATACAGGTGATGCTTCAGTTGGGAAGTCTCATCACAAAAATAATGACCAATAATTATTTTGTTTTAATTACGTTCACACAGTTTTTACATGTTTAAAGCAAAAAAAATAAATAAATAAATGATGCAAAAACCAAGCTCATATTGAGTTTAAATACAGTATAAGTGTATTGACGACAAAAGTATTTGGACGCACCACTTTATTCGTTATCACTGAATTCAGAGGTTTAATTCAGTCCCATTGCCACAGGTGTATAAAATCAAGCTTCTATCCATGCAGTCTGCCATTATAAACATTATTGAAAGAATATAAAGAATCAGTGGAGCTAAAGAGCTCAATAAACTCCAGCGTGAGAATGTAGAATATAATATTTTAAATAAGAATATTTTATATTAGATATTCTGTAGGTTGTTTTCAGGCTCAGAGATTATAATGTCAAATTTCTTTAGACTATTTAGGCCATGGTGTCGGGCCATGTACAGTCAGGACCTTTCTTTCTTTCTTTCAGCCTTTACAGTATTCTTTCTTTCTTTTTTTCTTTCTTTGTCTTTTCATTATTCTTTCTTTCTTGCATTCTTTCTTTCTTTCATTCTTTTTCTCACCCTCCCTTCTTCTCTTCCTTTCTTCCCTGTTCTTTCTTTCTTTCTTTCTCCTTGTTCTTTCTTTTTCTTTCCATTATTCTTTCTTTCTTTCTTTCTTTCTTTCAGCCTTTACATTATTTTTTCTTTCTATTTTTTCTTTCTCCTTTTCCTTTCTTTCTTTTAGAGTTTACATATTTTTTTCTCCCTTTTCTTTCTTTCTTTCTTTCTTTTTCTTTCTTTGTCTTTTCATTATTCTTTCTTTGTCTTTTCATTATTCTTTCTTCATTCCTTTTTTTTGTTTCTTTCTTTCGTTCTTCCTTCCTCCCTTCCTTTCTTGCTTTGTTCTTTTCTTTCTCCTTTTTCTTTCTTTCTTTTAGAGTTTACATATTTTTCTCCTTTTCTTTCTTTCTTTCTTTTTTCTTTCTTTCTTTGTCTTTTCATTATTCTTTCGTCATTCCTTTTTTTTGTTTCTTTCTTTCGTTCTTCCTTCCTCCCTTCCTTCCTTGCTTTGTTCTTTCTTTCGTTTGTTCATTTTTCCTTCCTTCCTTACTTCTTTCCTTCCTTCCTGCCTTCCTTCCTTCCCTACTTCCTTGCAAAATCAGTGCAGTTTTGTTTTCCCACATAATCTTACAGCACTTCATGCTTCCCTCTGCTGCTGACAACTTTTATGGAGATGTGGATTTCATTTTCCAGCAGGATTTGGCACACTGCCCACACTGCCAAAAGTACCAATTGGTCTTATATAATGTTTTAATTTTCTGAAACCTCTGATATTTGGGTTTTCATAGGCTGTAAGCCATAATCATCAATAATAAATAAATAAATAACTCTTAAAATAGATCACTCTGTGTGTAATACATCTATATAATATATGAGTTTCACATTTTGAACTGAATCACTGAAATAAAGTAATTTTTTAATGATATTCTAATTTCTTGAGATGCACCTGTAGCACGTGTTCTGTGGGGCTCTATCTATACCTGTGGGGTCCTGAACATAGAAGAACAGAGTGAAAGGAGGATAAATAAACAAAATATGCTGAAAAACAGATTCAGGACTACAGTCTGTAATTATTATAGAACTACAAAGTGTGTCTATTTGAAATAAGATTATTATTTACATAAAATGAATGTACATGCAGAAATGCTATTTTTATTACATATATTTGTACATTCTATTACTTAAATATGTCTTTAATAAGTTTGCTCAGTGTTCAGTGCAAAAGTTTGCGCACCCCACTTCTGTGAATTTGAGCCATGTGGTTGTTATGGCTCGTATTTCTACACCACTAAACAGCTGCATAGATCATAAAAATCAGATTAAGACCTGTTTTATAGAGAGCCAGTAAACAACAGCAACCATCAGCGAACACTAACTGCATAAACTGCACAGTAACAAGCAGCCGATTGGACATCCGCCGATTATGATCTCATGTTGTATGATTTATTTACCAGCTGTTTGGTTGGTGACTCCTCCAGTTCTCCTCATGTTTCCTTCTTCTGAAGCTCTGCGACTCTGTTCAGAGTTGGCCACTAACTCTACAAACTCCTCAGATGGCTAAAAATCAAGATTTATATTATAGTTGGTGATCTTTGGGCGCCATATATAGATGATGTCATATATTTGCTGCCCACTCTTACATGCAGGCCTGTTTTGGGACCTAGGATTCTACGTTAGCACTATAAATACCCATATACACACTGTAGAGAGCACTGGGGGTGTGTTGTGTGTTTGACTGATAACAGCTTCACTCCCAACACGAACACACACACACACACACACACACACATACCAGCTCCACTGGTTAAAGGTTGTTGCTTTGTTTGATCTACAGAAGCAGTCTGGTCTAAAGGTAAACTTGAAGCTTGCAAGGAATAAGGGAGGTGTGTTTCTGTCTGTCTGTGTGTCTGTCTGTCTGTGTGTATATTGTTACAAATGCCAATAAAAAATGGGGTGTTAAAATTTTTTGTTAAGAGATTAGCATTCTAATTTTTATTAGTTTAAAATAGTTTAACTGGACGGGATTAGTTTCTCAGGGGGACCTGGGGTAATTTTCTCTTTTATGGGGGGGGGGGGGGGGGCATGTACGTGTTTTTCTCAGACGTTTTTCGCTGAACTCCAGTAATTTTAGTCCTATCCAGACCCACATCTCTGATTTTTGTCTCCTCACATTTAATAAAATAGCTATTTGTCCACTGCTTGGGCACAACTTGGGCAAGTTTCCACAAAGATCCACAGTGAGTGGAAATGGAGGAGCTACTGAACGTGATGTCATGTGATCGAGAAATCCTAAAAACTCACTGGTCTTTCTGTTTTTTCTATTGCAGTCCAGATGCAAGAGTTTAAACACTGAGTAGAAGTGTGAAATATTTTTCACAGACGTCCCCTGAGGGCTTTTGATTTTTTTTGTAGTAGTAGTATTTGGCCTGACAAAACTAAAGCATAGTTAAACATAGTTAAACTAAAAAGTACTTAAAGTACCAG
The DNA here is from genome assembly GCF_023375975.1 of Astyanax mexicanus. Lineage (NCBI taxonomy): Eukaryota > Metazoa > Chordata > Actinopteri > Characiformes > Acestrorhamphidae > Astyanax > Astyanax mexicanus. The sequence goes on from NC_064413.1 coordinate 5,250,413, forward strand.
TCAAAGGTTTGGACCTAATTTCAGTATTAAAATGTAAAGGTAGTGCACTATAGGACTTTTGTTCTTAATGGCATTTTTTTCCATTTACATTTCTTTTACATTTATACTTAAAGAGTAAAAAGCTTGAGTTGATACTTCAACTTCTACAGAAGTATTTTAATACTCTATACTTCTACCTACATAGTAATGAATGGAAATACTTTTCACACCTTTGGAAATAACTGGTCTCTTGTCATTGGAAAAGTGTTAACCTAAAAGCCTTATAAGTACTCAAAATTTCTCTGGGTTTAGATGTTCTGGTGTTGTTGTTTTTTTGCTGCATACTGGTAAGAGCAGGTCATATTGATTGATGGACTGTTGATTGTTGGGGTGGATGTTTTACATTTAGTGCCTTCAGCCATAGAGGCAAGCTTCTCTTATTTACTCAGCTGCTTGCAGTAATAGAAATGTCGAACATATGCTTCGTGTTCATACTGGACGTATTATTATTACATATAAATATTTATGGGATAAATATTCTGACACAGATCCTGTGTGTGTGTGTTGTTCAGTGTGCAGCCCCGTAGGCAGTCAGCTCGTTGCGTTTTTTCCTCAGCAGTATGAATGCATTAGCAGGTGACCCTGTTTGAATGGTGGCGGCTAGGCTAATATAACGACAGACTTTTCCTCCAGAAGTAGCTCCGTGCCCTACATTCTGTCCTTTGTTCCCCTTCCCTCACTCTGTTTGGCGAGTTGATGGGGTCAGAATCTGGGCGCTGTTGGCACACTTGTACATGTCACTGTCAGTTTCACTTCGAGGCTTATTTATTTCTTTCCTTTTTTCCCCCTTTTTCCTCGGCCATTTAGCCATCTGCCCGCTCTAATTGCTTTGGATTGCAACCTGGCGTGAGGACCAGATGCCTTCTCTCTCTCTCTCTCTCTGTCTCTCTCTCTCTCTTTCTTTCTGTCTCTCTCTCTCTTTCTTTCTGTCTCTCTCTCTGTCTAGTTGTATATGTGCAGAAGTGTGTGTTTGTGTGTATATGTGGTTGTGTTGGGGTGATGAACAGAATGAGCACAATAGCAGTGTCGTGATTTCTGAAAGACTAGAAAACACACACACACACACACACACACACATATTGACGCTTGCTTCCTTGCTTGTCTTCCTCAGGCCATTTGTCTGCCAAAAACACACACTGGTATCCCTGGTGGGTTTTCAGTCTTTCTCTGCGATTCCTCCAGGGCCGCCGTTAGAGGAAGTGATGTAATATTGGCTTTTTAGGGAATGTAAGAATTGATTATAATACAATAAAAATTACAATACAGAATCAATACTAGAAAATTAGAACCTCTGGGTACTAGCACTGTTGAGTCCAGGACAGACCCATCTTCAAATACTATCAAATCTTTAATGATGTACAACTATTAAGTATTACCATATTTTTTAAAACTATGAAGTGAACTTAAAATCCTTTAATTTTCCCAAAAATCAACAATCCCAAATAACCCGGTGCACCTTATGTATGAATTCTACTGTACCAGTCAGGATGTAAGAAGCAGTAAAGCCACTCTAACGCTAAAGTGCAGCGCTATACAGGAGTTTAAGTTCAGTTCTCCAGCACTGAGACTTGAGACTGGAGCAGAATTAGCATTACCCGCTAACTGTGCTAGGCGCTAGCTCTTTCGCCATTTGGAAGGGAGTATTATTGGCTTGTAGCCTGCTGCTAACCTCAGCTAGCTCTGCTGGAGCAGCATTAGCATTAGCATTAGACGCTAATTGCTCTAAGTTCTAGCTCTTTCACCTTCCAGAGGCAAGTATAACAGACTGTAGTCTAAAATTGTGTAGATTAACATCCAGCACTCGTTTGTCTTTAAAAGAAAATGTTTTTTTATGAATTACAGCGTTGTTTACTTAGCTTAGCTTAGCTTTACTTAACTTTAACTTCGTTACCCCCTCCCCCCACCACTGCCCAGCGGTGAGACCTGCTGAGCTAGAAGGAAAACATGGCGACACCCCTGTTCCTTACTAGTGTCGCATAATGCGCCTTATAATCCAGTGCGCCTTGTGTATAAAAAAATAGATCAGAAAATAGATGCTCATTGATAGTGCGCCTTATAATCTAATATTGCAAAAAATACTTCACTTGTAAAAATCCTAGAATAAAGACTTTTGAGGACCAATTCTAGTACAAAAACTGTAGAGTACAAATACTATTAAGCTCATGACTCGTCCTACTACAAATATAGTCAATTTAAGGACAAGTCTGAGTATAAATACTGTAAAGTTTAACACAATATATACTAAGTTGAGTCTCGACATGTTGGATGAAGCATCCAGTAGTGTGTTAGCAGGTAATAGTGTATGGTTTGGTGCTGCTGTAAGTTGTGTAGGTTCTACAGGCCCTGTTTCCTCCTTTCCACACGTTCTAAAGTGAGAAGCTGAACTGATGCGATTGGGCCCTGCAGCCATGACACTCCTGTCATCTGCAGTCCTAACAGTATGGTGGACACACACACACACACTCTTTCTCTCTCTCTCTCTCTCTCTCTCTCTCTCTCTCTCTGCAGGAGCTCGGCTTGCCTGGTCTTCCCCTCGGCTCCTGCAGTGACCCTTGGGGGAAGGCATTATCTATAGATAACAGATAAAGAGCTGATCCGTCCCAGTGGGAGATTTAGAGCGTTTCAGCGCTGATGAACACTGCCCGGGTCAGGACTGATGATCGATCGGTCTGAGCCGGTGTCGTTACCATGGCGACCAGGTTCCCTTGACCTTTTAAGGAGGTTTAGTTTGATTAAGCTTTGGGTATGGGATGGGAGCTGATGAAAGGGAATGAGTGTGATGAGTGATGATGGAATGGCTGGTAGCCATGGCAGCACATATGCAGAAGTGTATTGCTTTCCAGAAACATATACACCGGCCATATCATTATTGACCATCTTTCTATATAGTGCTCAAACAGAAACTAATATTTCTTAGTTTGTCATTAGTATGATGGTCAAGGTGATTGAAAAATGCAGATGAGAACATTCTCTACTCTTTCTACACTATATCGGCAAATGTATTCACTCAGCCATCCATATTATTGAATTCAGGTGTTCCAATCACTTCCATGACCACAGATGCATAAAACCAAGCATTTAGACATGCAAACATTACTGAAAGAATGGGTCAATTTCAGGAGCTCAGGGAATAAAATCCAGCACTGTGGTAAAGTGATAGGCCACATAGCCTGTGCAACAAGTCCAGTTGTAAAATTTCCTCACTACTAAATATTCCACAGCCAACTGTCAGTGATATAATAACACAGTATAAGAGACTACAAAGTGATAGACCATGTTAAATGACAGAGCGGTCATTCATCTCTATTTCTACAGACCGTCAAACTTCATGTGTCCAACATCACTGTCTGAACACACAAACTGTGCCAAAATTCTGTGATGAACGGACCATATTTTTTTCACCTGAAAAAAAAAAAATCATTTTTACATTGACTTTCATTGAAAGTTTAGAAGGTTTTTTATCTCTCCTGTAAAGTTGCTGTTTTGGAGATATTTATTTTTCATTGGACAGCGACGATATACGACGATATACTTCTGGACGAAGGGTTATAAATTCCCATAAACACACTTCTAAACCTTGTGGAAAGTCTTTTTAGGAGTGTATTTCGTCGCTGTCCAATGAAAAGTATCTACATTTTTGCCAATTTTTAGTTTACTACATAATATGAATACACAAACTGTCCCTTACACTGTGCCAAAATGTATTGATGAACAGACCAAAATAAATACTTTAAAATGACCTGGAAAATAAACTCTTTTTACATTGACTTCCATTGAAAGTTTAGAATATTTTGTCTCTCTCCTGTAAAGTTGCTGTTTTGGAGATGCTTGTTTTTCATTGGACAGTGACAATATACATTTCTGGAAAGGTTTTCCACAAGGTTTAGGAGTGTGTTTATAGGAATTTATAACCCTTGTCCAGAAGCGGTAAAGCTGACATCATATTAAACCCTATGGATTAAGAACAGGATCACTTACTCACGTTTATGTGCGTGCGAAGGTAGAAGTTACACTATTGGAAATAGTGTTTGGTCATGCTTGTCTGTGCTTGACGATGCTGGTCGGAGCTAAAATACAGCTGTTGTAGGTTTGTGTTAGCATGGAAATGACACACTACCGTAACATTTTGATAACTGTCCAGTTTAAGGTGTAAGAAACACTAAACTGAAAGAATGATATATATATATATATTTTTATTCTTTCCTGTGATGGAGAAAGAAAACTGGATGTTTGACTGTGTGGCTAAAAGCTGCTAGCTGTAAGGCTAATACTCTCCAGGATGCTGTTTTAGAGTTTAAAGGCTGTGAAAGAAAAGTAACCAATAAGATGGTTACTTATTTCACCAATCTGTACGGTACAGCAAACACACACTCTACATAACACACTCTCACACTGGGCTGAGGGTCAGCCAGGCCTGGCTGACCCTCAGCCCAGTGTGAGAGTGTGTTATGTAGAGTGTGTGTTTGCTGTACCGTACAGATTGGTGAAATGGAAACTTTATCACTTTATCATTATCTGTCATCTTATAGATGTGAGCATGGAGCACAAACCCCCCTTTCTCTCTCTCTCTCTCTCTCTCTCTCTCTCTCACTCATTCGCTTTGCGGCTGTCATGGAGGAGAGGACGGACAGCCGGAGTGACTTGTGGGGGATCACCCAGCAGTGATGCGCGATTGGCCGACTGCCATACCAGCAAACAGGAGGGAAAGATGAACAGAGAAAATGAAAGACAGAAAGAGAGAAAGACAGAGAAGACACGTGCCTCTTCTCTCTCTCTCTTTTTATATCTATCCATTTCTCTCATGCTCACCTCTATTTCTCTCTCTTCCTTTCCCTGTCTCTCACACATTTACTTCTCTTTCTTTCCTTTCTCACTCTCTTTCCCTGTATAGCCACATGTATTTCTTTCTCTCTCTCTCTCTCCCATCACCCCAACTTTTGCTCTCTCTTTCCCCTCTTTAACCCCATCTCTCTCTCTTTCCCTCCATGAAACTGTCTTTCTCCCTCTCTCCGCTCTCTCGCTTTCGTTACCTCTCACCCATCTCTCTCTGTCTTTTACTCTTTTTATCTTCACTCTCTCTTTACCTCCATGAAACTATCTCTCTCAATATCTCTCTCTCTCCCTCTCTATCTCTCTCTCCCTCTCTCTCACTCCCTCTCTTTCTCTTTCTCTCTCTATCCCTCCCTCTCCCTCATTGCTCTGATCTGTACCGCTCACCCCATCTATCTTTCTATTTTACTCCCCCCTCTCTCTCTCTCTCTCTCTCTCTCTCTTTCTCTCTCTTTTCATCCCTCCCTCCCTCTCTTTTTCTCTCTCTCACTCACTCTTTCTCTATCACTCCATCAGTATTCCCCATCATCCCTTCATCATCTGTAACACTCATCCCATGTCTTTCTCTCTCTCTCTGTCTCTCACTCTCTTGTACTCTATAACTCCCACTTTCTCCCCCTTTCACTCTTTCTCCCTCTCACCTCTCTCTCCCTCTCTCCGATTGATCTCTTGCTCCCTCCACCCCCCCCTCTTTCTCTCTGACTTTCTCTTAGTCCCCATCACTCCATCTCTTCCTCTCACCCCATCTCTTTCTCTCTTTTTTACCTCACTCTTTTACTCTCTTTCTCCATGAATCTATTTCTCCCTCTCCATCCCTTCCTCCCTCTCTCTGACTCTCTCTCCCCCTCTCCCTCTCGCTCCTTCCCTCCCTCACTCACTCACTCACTCACTCATTCATTCCCCATCACTCCATCTGTACCTCTCACCCTATCTCTCACTTTTTTACCCCTCTCTTTCTCCCTCTCTCTTTCTCTCACTCTCTCTCTCTCTCTCCCTCTTTCCCTCTATAACCCCAACACATTCTCCCTCTTTCCCACCCTGAAAATTTCTTTCTCCCTCTTTCTTTCCCTCTTCATCCCTCCCTTCCTCTCTTTATTTCTATCTCTCACTTATTCCCCCATCTATCCATCTTTACCTCTTACCCATCTCTCTCTCACTCTTTTACTCCCTTACTCCCCACTCTACTCGCTCTCCCTCTCTCGCTCTCTCTTGCTCTCCCTCTCTCTCTCTGTGCAGCTGGTCTGCTCCAGAGTTGGCAGGGTTCGGCCCACCTGCAAAAACAGAGCAGCAGATGAAAGGGAGGAGATGACTGTGTCCACTCAGAGAAATAAACACACACCACACACACACACACACACACACACACACAAACACCACACACACACATGCACACCTGGTCCTTTCATGCGATCTCTGCTATACGCTGGGCTTCATCGCGGGGTGGAGAACCGTGAGGGTTCTGTCAGACAGAAATCACACTGAGGGGTGTGTTATCTAACATAAGCACTGAGGTGTGTGTTCTGTGGCGTAAGGTGTAGCAGGAACGGTGGGGTGTGTCCAGTCCTGTCTCTGAACCGGCGCAGCTGCAGGTCTTTGATTCCACCTCAGCAGCAGCAGCAGCACACCTGACTCCACCTGTTTAATCAGCTGCTCCTGCTCTGCTGGAGCACACCAGGCCCTCCAGCACTCATAATAATACAGGAACACACTCACTCTGAGATCAACACTGTAAAATGCTACTCAGATAGACAACTATGTAAAAAGAAACTTTAGTTTCTGAATCAGTTTCTCTGATTTTGCTATTTATAGGTTTATGTTTGAGTAAAATGAACATTGTTGTTTTATTCTATAAACTACAGACAATATTTATCCCAAATTCCAAATAAAATATTGTCGTTTAGAGCATTTATTTGCAGAAAATAAGAAATGGCTGAAATAACAAAAAAGATGCAGAGCTTTCAGACCTCAAATAATGCAAATAAAACGAGTTCATATTTATAAAGTTTTAAGAATTCAGAAATCAATATTTGGTGGAATAACCCTGGTTTCTAATCACAGTTTTCATGCATCTTGGCATCATGTTCTCCTCCACCAGTCTTACACACTGCTTTTGGATAACTTTACGCCTTTACTCCTGGTGCAGAAATTCAAGCAGTTCAGTTTGGTGGTTTGATGGCTTGTGATCATCCATCTTCCTCTTAATTATATTCCAGAGGTTTTTAATTTGGTAAAATAAAAAAAACTCATAATTTTTAAGTGGCGTCATATTTTTTTTTCATACGATAAACAGGTCCTATAAATTCCATACATAAGGTTCACATAAAGTACAAAATAATGCTAATGTCTAAAATATAGCTTTCAAAATATCAAAAACAATATATGGGCAAAATACTGGAATTGTCCCTGTTCATTCATTGTCATTTATCTTCTTAAATTAAGCGTATTAAAAAATAACACCAAATGGGTTGCTATGGTATCCCAGGTGGCTCCAATAGAGTTGCTAGGTAGTTTGCTTTAATATTGTATGACAATCAGTATAATATTCCAAGTGATATTGCTATGATATTGTTTATTGGATACCAAATGGTTTGCTGTAGTATCCTAAAAATGGTTGCTAGGTGGTTGCTAGGTGTAGAGGATGTTTCCAGATGATTCCAAGTGGTTTCTATAATTTTACTGAGTGGTTGCTATGTAATTGCTAGTTGGTTCCAAAGGTATCCTAACTGGTTGCAACATGGGCTTGCTAGGTGGTTACTCTGGCATTGCATGGTTATTTCTTTGGAGTTGCCTTGTAATTGCTGGTTGGTTCCAATGGTATCCCAACTGGTTTCAGCATAGGCTTGCTAGGTGGTTTCTGTGGTCTGTGTTGCTAAGTGACAGCTTCCATGGTGGTGGTTGGTATGGTGTTTTGCTAAATGGTTTCTAGAAATAATTGTAAGTGATTGTTGAGTGCTTTTTAATGTGCCTCCATAGTATATCCATCCAGGTATAATGGATGAGAATTAATTGGACGTTTAATGTTCATATTCATTGAAATGAATGTTTATTCGTTTTTTTTTTCAGTGTATAAATGAATGTTGAGCTGATTAATATTCAGTCGGATGAATGAACATTGATTTCTGGGCGCAGCAGAAGCTGATTGATGTTCGTTATGTATCTGAAGAAGTGGAATTGATCATCAGGGGAGGGCGAGGTTTTAACAGATTGTGGTGAATACCAAAACCCGATACACGGCTTATCTGACCTCAGTCTCCTTCCTGTCCATGCAGTCCTCTAGCCCCTCCCTCTTTCACTGATGCTCTTTTTTTTCTGGGGTGGTGGAGTGCTGCTGATGGAGGGATGTGGATGAATGAATGTGGGATGGGCTGAAATAATCTGTCTGACAGCGCAGCAGAGCGCACTTCTCTCTCTCTACTCTCTCTCTCTCTACTCTCTCTCTCTCTCTCTCTCTCTCTCTCTCCCTCTCTCCCTCTCTCTGCAGTCTTCTCACACACTCCTCTGCTGTTCTTTTCTGCTCGGCTAACTCTGGCTCGGCCCAGACAGCAGAAAGATCAGGGCTGGACGCTCTGTCCCATCAGATTTCCCGTAATGCACACCATCCATACATACACATACAGCAGCAGCACTCAGTACTGTTCCCCAGGTGGATTTTCACTTTATCACTTTAAGCTAATATTATTTAACCTATTTCATTATTATTAAACCTATTCGTCATATAAATGAAACTGAAACACCTGGTTTTAGACCACAGTAATTTATCGTGGTGACGGACAGTTCTGGTGGAAACAGGAGAGTTGAGGTGCACATTGAATTCTGCATGATTTGATCAGCCGTGGTTTTATGTTTTTTGTTGGATACAATCCGGGTTAGCACCCGAACATCCCTTTCAGACAGCTTCCTCTTACAGCGTCCACAGTTAATCCTGTTGGATGTGGTTGGTCCTTCTTGGTGGTATCTCGCTGACATTACCCTGGATACAGTGGCTCTTGATACATCACAAAGACTTGCTGTCTTGGTTACAGATGCGCCAGCAAGACGTGCACCAACAATTTGTCCTCTTTTGAACTCTGGTACGTCACCCATAATGTTGTGTGCATTGCAATATTTTGAGCAAAACTGGGCTCTTACTGTGCTAATTGAACCTTCGGAGAGGATAGTGTGCTATGGTATACTAAGTGGTTGTGATGGTGTTTCTTTATGAATGCTAGGGTGTTGATAGGTGGATTTTAAGCTAGTCTATTATTCAAACAATTCAAGCTACACCCACATATACCATGTTTCTTAGCTACTGTTGCTATTTTAAACAAGCAGCACAAACCCTCTCAGTTTCATTCATGTTTTACATTCCCGTCTACGTATAAACATTCCAGGATTTTACCATTGTTCCCTCTTACAGTAAACTGACAATGTACAGTCAGCATGACGGGGTGCAACACAAACTCACAGCATGATCCACCCACCCCCATGTTTAACAGTTGGAGAGGTTAGTGAGCTATAAAATTCCAAAAGGTTGCCATGCTGTACATAGTTTTTTTTAGATAGGGTAGTTTTGTAGTGGATTCTTTTTTGTGTAGTAGTAATATTCTTTCTTTGTCAGCTGCGACACAAGCTCCAAGCATGATCCACCCACCCCCATGTTTAACAGTTGGTGAGATTGGTGTGTTTCTAGGCCTTTAGAAAGAACACATGTGGGAGAGGAGCATGTAGAGGTTTGGTATTTATTAGTCATCTCTAAGGTACATAATACTACTCTACCCCTACACACACACACACACACACACACACACACACACTGAAGCAGTGCAGTGATATGATGCCATGGCTGAACTGGCACTGTGTGGAGTGTGTTATTTATGTGCGGTGTGTGTACGGCTGAGGAAACAGCAGTGCCTGATTAGGGGTGTAATGTTGCAGTGAGACTCACTGGGCTGGTCCTAAGCTGCCCTGAGTGTGTGTGTGTGTGTGTGTGTGTGTGTGTGCGTAGGGAGATATGAGGCAGGTTGAGCTGGAGGGGAAATTCTGTAACACTTGACCTGTTTCACTGAGTAAGAAAAGAATGTGGGGGAGAGAGAGAGAGCAGGAAATAGAGAGAGAAAGAGAGAGGGAGAGAGAGATACAGAAAATAGAAAGAGTGTAAATAGAAGAGCAAGGGATAGATAGACTGAAAATATAGAGAAAGAGGCAAAAGGAGGAGGAGAAATAGAGAGAGTACAAAGGGAAGAGAGAAAGAATATAAAAAAAGAAAAAACGAGAAAAAGAAATAAGAGAGGGAGAGAGAGAGATGAGTAAAGGGAAAAGAGGGAGGAGAGAAAGACAAAAAAGAAGAATAAAGAAAAGAGGGACAAAGACTAAAGGGAAGAGAGATGAGAGTGGTAAACCGGGAGAAAAAAGAGGTGAAAGAAGTGCAGAGTGTGAAAGAGAGAGAGAGATGGTATTAAAAAAAGATTTTGGGACAAAGAGGTAAAAAAGAGGTATAAAGACTGAGAAAAGAGAAAGGGTTAAAGGAGGAAAAATGGAAGAGAGAGAGGAAGTAAAAAAAAGAGAAACTGAGGAAAAGAAATAGAGAGGGAAAAGAGAGAGAGCAAAGGTAGGAGAGACAGACAAAAAAGTGGGAGAAAGACTAAAGGGAAGAGAGAATAAAGTGGTAAACCGGGAAAACAAAGGAGAGAGAAGGGCAGAGTTTGTGAGAGAGAGAAAGAGAGAGAGAGAGAAAGAGGGAGTAAAAAAGAGAAACTGAGAAATAGAAATAAGAGAGGGAGAGAGAGATGAGTACGGAAAAAAGAACAGAGAAAAAAGAGAAAGAGGGAGAGAAAGGGGGAGCTAAGAGAGGAAAGAAAGACAAGAAAGAAGAGAGAGAAAGGAGAGGAGAAAGAAGGGCGAGTGAGAGAGTGTGCAGAGAGGGAAACTAGAGAAAGGGTGGTGGTGCAAAACAGATGAAATGTGATGGAGAAAGAAAGAGAGAGAGGGAGGGAGGGAGGGAGAGAGAGAGATAGATGATGGAGAGAGAAATGATGGAGAGAAAGAACAACAGCTGGGAAAGCCGGCGGGCGAAGGCGATGCTCGATTTCCCCTCATCTCTCTCTCTCTTTCTCTCCCTCATATTTTCTCTCTCTTTTCCTCTTTCCTTCCCTCTCTTTTTTTTACCTTCTGTGTTTCTCTCTTTTCATGTACTTTCTCTATTCTCTCATTTTTGTCCTTTCTCACTCATCACCCTCTTCATTTACAGCTGCAAAACGAAGTCATACGACACACACACACACACACACTAACACACACACACACTTTCTGCTTTAAGCTGCATATGGTGCAAACTCAGTGCAGCGTGTGTTAATGCCTTTGTTTATGAGTCTGCATATTTGCCTGAGTGTGTCAGAGAGGGAGAGAGAGAGAGAGAGAGAGAGAGAGAGAGAGAGTGTGTGTGTGTGTGTGTGTGTGTGTGTGAGAGTGTGTGTGTGTGTGTTTGATATGCACTGATATTTCTAGCCCTCTGCCTGGTGTAATTACTGTGTATTTATTTAAAGCCCCAAAAAAGCTACATATCAATATATTGAAGTATCACAATATTAGGTTTTAAAAATACTATATCATTTAACAGAAACACAATGTTGGTTATTAACCCTTGTGTGGGGTTCGGGTCTGTGGGACTCGTTTTCATTTTTCATCAAATGATGCTAAAAAAAAAAAAATTCTAACTCAAACTCATTGGCATTGGCTCATTTTTTGTGAGAAACATATATCAAAACACATTTTCGATAAACACACACTGTACACCCCCCCCCCCCCCCCAACCATTTATATTACATACAGTATGTTTGGCCAAGGGCTAATAAACATTGCTTCATTTGTAAGTTTGAAACTAAACAAATTTTCTACTCATATCTTGAGTTTAATTCATTTTCTTTTACATTTTATTAAAAAAAAACTAATAAAAAAAGAGTAGCACTTTTTGAAAGAAATGTAACATAAGAAAGGTAAAGGGCAAATATTAACCATGTAAGCTGTTTATATTGCTTGCAATTTAGGTGAAGCAAGCATGTGTAAAGCATTTTAATGTAAAATTGCTTAATTTTGCTGAATTAAATACAAGTAACAAAGTAAACGAGAAACAAAAATATGAACACCACACAAGGGTTAATTAACAGTTTATTTGGAACAATGGCAGTGGTCAGTTTTGTGTATAATAGATATTAGATGTTGTATTTGGAGCCACTTTCTGATTTTTTTTTTCATATATATTTAGCTTTATGCACATGACAATGTTATATTGTAGTACACTAAATTTTCAATACAAATGAATTGGACAGGAACAGACACTGGGTCCCATAACTTTTGTCATGCATGTAAGTTAAGAATGCTACACTGGTCTGTGGGGTCTTCTGCATTGGATGTTGATTCTCTGTTATCTGTCCTCCACCAAAATAAGCTCCTGTCAGATTCTGAGGTCTGTTAGCACTCACTAAACTATTTGGCCGAAGGTAAAGGAAGGTTTAATAGGACTGCAGGCCAGTGTCAACATCAAACACCAGACAGATCGTTACCGTGGAAATGAGATGCAGTGATTAAAAATGCTGTTTGTTTTTCTAAACCCTCCTGCACCAGTCAGCACTGACGCATTCTATCAACAGCAGCAATTAAGAGTCTGATAAATGTAAGAGTTAGTTAGTTGGCTGGTTGGTTGGTTGTTAGTTTGGATGGTCGGTTGGTTAGTTGGTTGATTGTTTAGTAAGTTGGTTGGTTGATTAGTATGTTGGTTGGTTAGTTGGTTGATTGTTTAGTAAGTTGGTTGGTTGATTAGTATGTTGGTTGGTTAGTTGGTTGATTGTTTAGTAAGTTGGTTGGTTGATTAGTATGTTGGTTGGTTAGTTGGTTGATTAGTTTGTTGGTTGGTTGGTTTGTTGGTTAATGGTTTAGTAAGTTGGTTGGTTGATTAGTATGTTGGTTGGTTAGTTGGTTGATTGTTCAGTAAGTTGGTTGGTTGATTAGTATGTTGGTTGGTTAGTTGGTTGATTGTTTAGTAAGTTGGTTGGTTGATTAGTATGTTGGTTGGTTAGTTGGTTGATTAGTTTGTTGGTTGGTTGGTTTGTTGGTTAATGGTTTAGTAAGTTGGTTGGTTGATTAGTATGTTGGTTGGTTAGTTGGTTGATTGTTCAGTAAGTTGGTTGGTTGATTAGTATGTTGGTTGGTTAGTTGGTTGATTGTTTAGTAAGTTGGTTGGTTGATTAGTTTGTTGGTTGGTTAGTTGGTTGGTTAGTTTGTTGGTTGGTTTGTTGGTTAATGGTTTAGTAAGTTGGTTGGTTGATTAGTATGTTGGTTGGTTAGTTGGTTAATGGTTTAGTAAGTTGGTTGGTCAGTTGGTTAGTTGATTGATTTTTTAGTAAGTTGGTTGGTTGATTGTTTAGTATGTTGGTTGGTTGATTAGTATGGTGTTTGGTTAGTTGGTTGATTGTTTAGTAAGTTGGTTGGTCAGTTGGTTAGTTGATTGATTGTTTAGTAAGTTGGTTTGTTAGTTGATTGATTGTTTAGTAAGTTGGTTTGTTAGTTGATTGATTGTTTAGTAAGTTGGTTTGTTAGTTGATTGATTGTTTAGTAAGTTGGCTGGTTGATTGTTTAGTAAGTTGGTTGGTTGATTAGTATGTTGGTTGGTCAGTTGGTTAGTTGATTGATTGTTTAGTAAGTTGGTTTGTTAGTTGATTGATTGTTTAGTAAGTTGGTTGGTTGATTGTTTAATATGTTTATTAGTTTGTTGATTGGTTTATTGTTTAGTACGCTGGTTGGTTGGTTAATTAGTTGGTTGATTAGTAAGTTGGTTGGTTGATTGTTTAGAATGGTTATTGGTTTCTTGGTTAATTATTTAATTTGTTGAGTATTTTGTTAATTGTGAAGTAAGTTGGTTGGTTGGTTTGTTGGAAGATTGATTGGTTAGTCTGTTGATTGGCTTATTGTTTAAAATGGTTGTTGGTTAGTTGTTTAATTAGTAAGTTGGTTGGTTTTTTGATTGTTTAGTAAGTTGGTTGGTTTGTTGGATGATTGCTTAGTTTGTTGGGTATTTTGTTGATTGTTTAGTATGTTTGCTGGTTGGCTTATTGTTTGTTTGTTGGTTGATTGGTCAGTTAGCTGGTTTATTGGCTAGTTAAATTACTTATTTAGATGGCTGATTGTTTAGTATTTTGGTTTGTTGGTTGTTTAGTATGTTGTTTGGTCAATTATTTAGCATTTTGGTTGGTTACTTGGTTGGTTGACTGATTGTTTCCTATGCCACATGGTCAGTTGTTTGGTTGATAGTTTAGTTTGTTGGTGGGTTTGTGGAAAAGTTGACTGATTAGTAGGTTGGTTGCTTGCTTGCTTGTTTTTTAAGTTTGATGGTTGGATTGTTGGTTGGTTGGATGGTTGATTGGTTTACAGATTGGCTGTATATGTAAAGTTGTTTATTAGTCTGTACAGTTAAAGAGTGTTGCAGTAGAGGTCTGTGTGATGGTTAGAGTTTCTGCCTAACTGGTCTCGCGGCCAGAGCCACTCTCAAACCTCACACAATGCCCTGCACCCACAGCGTGGGTGTTTGGTGACATCTTCAGTTTAAGATCACTGTTTTTCATCAGGTCTGACACCCAGTCTTGTACACGCTCCTCAGCACCGCTTACAGGCCTGGACACATGCACACAAACAGAACCGAGTTCCAGTCAAAACCCATCACCCACAGTCTGTACTGCATCACAGCACAGCCCAGTAACACTCCCAGTCCTCCCAGCATTTACTCACCCCACACACTTAGCCTCCCCTGATGTCCTTAATACATACAGTTGCTACTCAGCCGCTACTCCGCTGTATATCCCCTACCACTAGTGATGCCACAACACCAGGAGGGTGAAGACTAGCACATGCCTCCTCCGATACATGTGAAGTCAGACTCCGCCTCTTTTTATTCATTGCCGAGTAGCATCACAGCGCACTCGGAGGAAAGCGCAGCGACTTGCTTTCGATACATCAGCTCACAGATGCAGCCTTGTGCTGATCGTCATCACCCTAGGAGTGATGATAGGAAAGAATACCATCTACCCACCCAGAAACAGCTAATGGCAAGCTGCATGACCGGGATTCGAACCAGCAGCATCCCGATCATGGTGGCAGCGCTTTATATAAAGAGAATATATAAAAAGAATAGTTTCCTAACGAATTATGAAAGTTGAGAAAGAGAGACATTTGAATACAGTACCAGTCAAACGTTTAAAAATTAATAATAAAAAAAGAAAGAAAACGCATGGAATGAGAAGAGGTGTGTCAAAACGTTTGACTGGTAAATACTTATAAGTAAATAAATAAATAAATAAATGTGTGCATAAACTAAAGTATTGTTATATGTTTGTGGAATTTGAGGTCTCATGGTAGACTAAACTTTTATCATGAAGTATGCATACATGGTACACTTTCCTAAAGTATTGTTAAATTTGAAATGATGTGTTACAGTCGATTGTTTCCTAATTAATCATACATTAATCCTCTGAAAGAAGCACATTCTGCTGCTGTCTTTGCCCCATTTAACCCACTTCAAACTGAACGACTTGTTTACAAGGAAAATCTTGTTTACATCTCAGTAACCTGGAAATGTGACCTTTTCAGCAGAAGCTCCGCCTCCGGGCAGGAAGCAGAGAGCTGTATGGAATGCATTGTTTAGAACAGGCAGGGCAGGTTTTACATACCACACAGCAGCCGGTTTCGGTAGCTGATTCTTCTGGCATGTGAGGGTTTTGATCTTTACTAACACCATCGTTCCAAAAAAGGGAATAATCTTAATCATTTATTTATTTTACTTTCTGTTTAAATCAGTCACAACCTGTAGAGTATAACCTGTATATTGTTACCCTGGTAATACAAAATTATTTTATATTTATGTTAAAAATGTTTTTATAAACAACTAGAAGATAAAATAATCAGTATGATGATATATATCTTTTCAGTTTATCTGCTTTGAGATTTCATCACCACTTCACCACTTTATTATCACACGTTTCCATTCTTCTGAAATGTTGCTACATTTTTTAAGGTTTAACTCCTTTGTTAAAACTGCTCTATGTTGAAATTTTATCACAACTTCTCTCATTAATGTTTTAATTAAGGTTACTTTATACATAGGGTTTTTCTTAATCATTTTAAAGTTTAAAATATGTATTTTTCCCCTCACCACCCACCCAAGCAAAGGAAGGGGGAAATAAACTCAGGGTTCCTTAGTCTAGCGCTATCTAGCTGCGTTTGCCTCCCGATTGCACCCCGGTTAGCGGCTAATGCTAATGCTGCTGAACCCAGCCTTAGTGCTGGAGAAACTTCACTGAATACTCACCCTTAGACAAAATATTGGAAATCTAAGCTTACTTTAAATAAACGAAAACACTTTACTTACCCAAATAAACGTTTTTTTTTTTCGAAGAAAAATCTGTGTAGATTAACATCCAGTGCTCGTTTTACTTTTAAATATTATTATTAATATATATTTTTTAAGAATTACAGTTTTGTTTACTTAAGCGCTTCCCCCAGCTTCCACATTAGAAGGGAAACATGGCGACACCCATGCTCACTTCGATGTAGGCATCCTTACTAGTGTCGCTTAATGTACCTTATAATATGGTGTGCCTTTTTTATAGAATTGGACCAGAAAATAGACGTTTATTGATAGTCCCTTATAATCAGAAAATAGTTAAACTGAATAAGTTGAATTATCTTTTGCCTTCTTTACAAATATGCTTTTATTCTTCTGAAATGTAGAATTTTCCATATTTTAAAATGAAAACTCTTTGCAAATTCTTTAAAACTTCTTTAGAGCGTTATTTTACTGCACGTTTTTATTTTACTTAAACCTAAAGTGATAGAACTAGCTGTTGAAGAGAAGTGTAGGCGTGTCTTCCCGATGACCCTGACTCATGGGGTCCGGTAACAGGGAGTGTGTGTGTGTGAGCTCAGGCTGAGTGAATGGTTGAGTCATGGTTTAGGTCGGAGTGGAGGCTGTGAGGCAGGGTGGTGGAGATGTTATCTCAGAGTGCTCCTCTCAGACTCCAGTGGCCAGGTTTTTGAAGTTTTATCAGTGAGCAGGTAAGAGCCTGCCGGCTCACAATTATCACGCTGGAAGCAAGATGGCCTACTTCCTCCTGCTGCACAAGTGAGCAGCGCAGTGATCTACAGTGTTTCAGTTTAAAACACATCAACTGTTTTACAGCAGCGGTTTGGAGAAAATCACAGTTTTACTGAAGCTGTGAGGCTAATGTCGCTAACAGCTAACACTCTAGAAGTGAGTAGAGCTGCTTCCTTAAAAATAGTCAGTAAGTGGAATCATCAGTTGATTACATTACATTACATTACATTACATTACATTTGGCAGACGCTTTTGTCCAAAGCGACTTACAATAGTCAAGTACAATGTAAAATAAGTTTAAAGGTAAAACATCTTTGGATAGGGATAAAAGGAGGTCAAAGGGGAATAATAGGATAGAGGAGTGAAGGAGGGGAAGAAGGAAATGGGGTTTAGAAGTAGTTAGTGTGTTAGAGGTGTTAGGAGAGTAAGTGCTCTTTGAAGAGCTCTGTCTTCAGGAGTTTCTTAAAGATAGTGAGAGATTCTCCTGATCTGGTAGTAGAAGGTAGTTAGTTAGAGGTGTTAGGAGAGTAAGTGCTCTTTGAAGAGCTCTGTCTTCAGGAGTTTATTAAAGATAGTGAGAGATTCTCCTGATCTGGTAGTAGAAGGTAGTTAGTTAGAGGTGTTAGGAGAGTAAGTGCTCTTTGAAGAGCTCTGTCTTCAGGAGTTTCTTAAAGATAGCGAGAGATTCTCCTGATCTGGTAGTGGAAGGTAGTTAGTTAGAGGTGTTAGGAGAGTAAGTGCTCTTTGAAGAGCTCAGTCTTCAGGAGTTTATTAAAGATAGTGAGAGATTCTCCTGATCTGGTAGTGGAAGGTAGTTTGTTCCACCATTGGGGAACTCTGTATGAGAACAGTCTGGATTGCTTTGTGTGAATGTTTGTTTGGTAAAGCGAGGCGACGTTCATTGGAGGAGCGCAGCGGCCGGGAGGTAGCGTAAGCCTGATAACTGGCCAGTCGACTAAGGCCCATTCACATGAATCCAGATATTTTTAAAACTAAGGTTTTTGTCTTCATTTTGCCATTCTGTTCTCACAAAATCACTAATTTAATCACTAAAAACAAAGCTTTTTGAGAACGCCTTTAAAAGTGGAGATTTTAGAAAACTCCACTACCAGTGGAGACGTGTGAACGGGTAAAACGACACACAGCGAGTCTGCGCATGTCTGCTATTTATTTTAGCATTAGCTTAGCCTGTTCAGAATGAGCCTGATACATGGACAGCGCATTAATTAGTTTGGTTCTTTCTGAGATTTGCAAATTAATAGCATGTTTAATTTTAATCAAACTTCGTTATCAAACATCAGTCATTAAATCAGCTCAAAAACAGTTAGCATTGTCAGTTAGTCGTAAGCTATTATGCCTAGTCCACCATTTTAGGCTTCATAATAAAAGCCCCAGATTTATAGTCCTATAAAATAAAAAAATAAAAGGAATATCAAATGGCACCATGTGTAATAGTATTCGTCAGTAATATTACGGTAAGAATTTGAGTTTAGGCAAATGAAGAAAAATTGCCTATTTTGGTTGTATATAGACTAGAGTTTGGAATAATACAAAACATGAAAATCACACCTTATTCTCATCTTATTCTCATGTATTTGAGGTATAAGTTTCAAATGATATTACTGTAGCATTTTGGAGTAATGGGAGGTCAAACCTAGGAAAAATGTCTGTTCAGTTTTGCATAAACCAGAATTTGGCATAATAAATTATTGTGTTTGAGGACAACACAATGCATTTTTTCCTAGGTCACCCAAATGGCTAGCACCAGCTCTAATCGTATATGAGAAAAGCATAAACAAGTAATCAAGTATTCATTTTAATCAGCAAAATCTGCTTTAACTGACAACATTCAGAATCCCTTTAAAGTAAAGGAGTCTTTAGGTCAGAGAGAGAATGTATTTAAGAGTTGATTCTCAGTTCAGTGAACTGTACTGAACTGTACTGTACTATACTGAACTGATTCACTGTGTTGTTACAGTCGGTGTCAGGAGACCAGTGTGTGATAGAGAGAGCACACACTCACACTCTTACACAGAAAAGCT
Source organism: Astyanax mexicanus (assembly GCF_023375975.1). Lineage (NCBI taxonomy): Eukaryota > Metazoa > Chordata > Actinopteri > Characiformes > Acestrorhamphidae > Astyanax > Astyanax mexicanus. The sequence goes on from NC_064413.1 coordinate 5,269,442, forward strand.
ATCCGCTGAGTTTTTTACTCAAGGACACTCAGCAATGACTTTTTGAGGCTGAGAAAAATGGACAGATTTTGGAGTTTTATTCTAGGCCAAGTTTAATCTCTACAGCAGAGAAATGTCAAATAGTGTAGAGACTGCAGCAGGAATAGGACAAATCCTATACTAAAATAAAAAAGAGTACAAATAATAGAAGCTATGCAAAAGAAAAAACATAGAAGATCATAGTGCCATAGACCTGTTTGCTCAATATACAGTTTGTCATAGATTTGTTAGTCATACACCTATTAGTGCCGTAAACCTGTTTGTGCCATAGACCTGTTTGATTCTTAGATGTGTTAGTGTCACAAGCCTGTTAGTTCCATAGACCTGTTCATTATAGACCTGTTGTTTCCATAGGCCCATTTGTGCCATAGACCTGTTAATCCTAGATCTATTAGATCCATAGACCTGTTAGTTCCAAAGACCTGTTAATACTAGACCTGTTAGTTCCATAGACCTGTTAGTTCCATAGATCTGTTAGATCCATAGACCTGTTAATTCTGCATAGACCTATTAATCCTAGATCTGTTAGTTTCTTAGACCTGTTAATCCTAGATCTGTAAATCCATAGACCTGTTAGTTCCATAGATCTGTTAGTTATATAGGCCTGTTCATCATAGACCTGTTGATTCCATAGATCCACTTGTCCCATAGACCTGTTAATCTTAGACCTCTTAGACCCATAGACCTGTTAGTTCCATAGATCTGTTAGATCCATAGACCTGTTACTCCTAGACCTGTTAGACCCATAGACCTGTTAGTTCCATAGATCTATTAGATCCATAGACCTGTTCATCATAGACCTGTTGATTCCATAGATCCATTTGTCCCATAGACCTGTTACTCCTAGACCTGTTTGTGCCATAGACCTGTTAGTTATATAGAATAGTGGTACTATATAAACCTGTTAGTTCTGTATATACAAGTTAGTGTCTTAGACCTATTGACCATAGCTCTTTTAGTGCCATAGACAGTTTGTGCCATAGACCTGTTACTCTGATGGACCTGTTGTTCTATATAGACCTTTTGGTTCCATATACCTGTTGGTGTCTTAAACCTGTTAATTCCATAGAACTTTTAATTATAGACCTCTTTGTGCCATAATATGTTGGTTTCATAGATATATCCATGTCATAGACCTTTTAGTTATAGACCTGTTAATGTGGTAGACCTGTTATTTCTGTAGACCTGTTACTGTGATATACCTGTTACTGTGATATACCTGTTACTGTGATATACCTGTTACTGTGATGGCCCTGTTAGTTCCATAGACCTGTTACTGTGATAGATCTGTTACTGTGATAGACCTGTTACTGTGATAGACCTGTTACTGGGATAGACCTGTTATTTCCTTAGACCTGTAACTGGGATAGACCTGTTATTGTGATAGACCTGTTAGTCATAGACCTGTTACTGTGATAGACCTGTTATTGTGATAGACCTGTTAGTCATAGACCTGTTCCTGTGTAGACAGACCTGTTACTGTGATATACCTGTTACTGTGATGGCCCTGTTAGTTCCATAGATCTGTTACTGTGATAGACCTGTTACTGTGATAGACCTGTTACTGTGATAGACCTGTTACTGTGATAGACCTGTTACTGTGATAGACCTGTTACTGTGATAGACCTGTTACTGTGATAGACCTGTTAGTTCCATAGACCTGTTACTGGGATAAACCTGTTACTGCGATAGACCTGTTATTGTGATAGACCTGTTAGTCATAGACCTGTTACTGTGATAGACCTGTTAGTTCCATAGACCTGTTACTGTGATAGACCTGTTATTGTGATAGACCTGTTACTGTGATAGACCTGTTAGTCATAGACCTGTTACTGTGATAGACCTGTTACTGTGATAGACCTGTTACTGTGTAGACCTGTAACTGTGATAGACCTGTTACTGGGATAGACCTGTTAGTCATAGATCTGTTTTATGTAACTGTACTGATTCTCTATGTAAGTTCTATAGAAGTTTTCTATTATGAAGTTATTATGTTCCTCTTCCGCTGATGGTTTGAAAACTACCCGTTTTTTCTCCTCTGGGTGTTTTGTTTCAAAACACATTTTCATGTTTAACAAGTTCTGTCTTTTTGCCCACGTGGGGCGTTACTGGCCTCGGCCACCGTGTCCGACATGTCCTGTAGGCCGATAGAGCCGCCGGCTGTGTGCTTGTTTTGGTCCTGACATTTGTTGTATCCCCTGTTCGCGAGTAGCGGATGCCAACTAATCTCAAACCTAACACAGTTTCACCTTAAATAAATGTATAAATCTCCTCAGCGCAGCCATGTCGGGTCGCGTCAGCGTTGAGAATGCCTCCAGTGGCTTTACCTAATCTGCCATGACAGTAGCCTGTTCTGACAGGAGCCGGGAGAGAACGGGTCTCTGTGATCGGGCCAAGAACCCGTCTGAGCGTTCCCATCCCTTTTATCTCCGTCCTCCTCGCAGAAGACGAAAATCAGAGATGCTGCGGTGCATTTTTCAGAGAGCGGCTCAGATCCTTTTAACCGGGTTGTTCGGTTCATCTCCACCTCAAAGAATGTGTCTGTAGAGTGCTCGGTGCCGCTGCGGGGACGGCGCGCTGTAATTTGTGAGTTTTTTATGGATTAAACTACACTAAAGTGTAATAAATCCCCAGCTTTTTTATGCTCAGGAATGTTTGACTTGTGTCTTTGTTCACTCTGCATTTCTGCAGGCTTGTGCGTTTAGTCAACAAGCTAAACATTGTATCTGTTTATATGTAGTTGTGAAGAAACTAAAAAGCTACCTTGAATACTGATTTACTGATAGACTCACAGCAGTTTTAATGCTCTGCAAAGAATGGGATAGCAATATGTGACTTGATAATAAAGCATTGGTACAATGGGTGAATTAAAGAACTGAAGAAGAAAGTCATCACTGGTGTACTTCGTATAAGATGTCGAACAGGTAGACCAAGACAAACTATTTCGAAACATTTCAGCTTTTAGCACCTTTTGTCTGCATCCATCCATTTTTCTTGTGAGAAAAAAGTATTAAAAAAAGAATTAAAACTGTGACTTAGTGACATTAGCAACAACCTCCAGAGAGCAGGAGTGAAGATATCGCAATATAATGTTTGCAGAAGACGTCATAAACAAAAAATAAATAGGCTTCACCAGAAGACGAAAGCCACTATTGGCAAGAAGAATAGGAAGACCAGGCTGGAATTTTCCAAGAAGTTCAAGAGACAAACCTATGAACTGATTGTGGACTGATGAGACAAAGATGAACCTTTTTACCAATGATGGAAAGTCTAAAGTTTGGAGAAAGAAAGGATCTGCTCATGATCCCAACATACCAGCTTATCTGTGAAACACAGTTGAGGTAGTGTCATGGTTTGGGTGTGCATGGCTTCTTCTGGGACGGGCTCATTAATCTTCTTTGATGTACAGTGAACTGTAATGTACAGAAATATTGTCTGTGAATTTAAAGAAAGATGAAACCAAACTGATTGGTAGATCCTTCATCATGCAGCAAGATAATAACCCAAACCCACTGCCTGGAAAAAACATCACAGAAGATGAATGTAAAAGTTTAGTGATGTCAGTGGGTCACATGCTTGATGCAGTTTTTGCAAGCAAAGTATTCTTTTGCTCACTAGAAATATTGGTGGGTTCAGACGGATGTAAATAACTGGAAATAAAAGATGAAATGTTGATCTATTGTCTCATATTCACTTTTATTAATATCAAACCCACTGTAACCGATGTCAGCAGTGCCAGTCTAGCTTATGCTATGGTTGTTATATGGTTGTTCTGGCCCTATATTTAAATGCTTAACCAGCACATGATTGTCAGGAGTCAGGTCTACCAGATAGGAGCTGGTGGACAGGTAAGTGCTTGGGAGAACGAGTGCCAGTATGCTAATCAGAATGCAGCCTCTCGTTTCCAATAGGCATGTCCCATTCGTCTTCATGCTGCCGTCACCCTGGAGACGGTCACCGTGGCTCTTCTCTGTAAGATGTCTGTCAGTGCAGATGTACCGATACGGGCTTGGCGTAGTCAGATGTGTTGATGTTTTGATATTGGATTCCTGCTGGATGTGATAAGCCCGTATTTTGATGTTGGCCGTTGGCGGTGAAGCACACCTGCTATCGTGTGGATTTATGGCCTGATGGCGCACCGTCGTTATTGCTTTTGAAACGCGGTTAACTTTTCCCACAAAATCTGGGAGAATTTTAATGTTCATGTGCGAGTGTGTGTGTGCGCGTAATTTTACGTTACATTACATTTAGCAGACGCTTTTGTCCAAAGCGACTTACAATAGTGAAGTACAAAAGTAATAGAAGTTAAAGGTAAAAACATTTTTAGATAGGGCCTAAAGAAGGTCAAAGGGAAATAAGGGGATAGAGAAGTGAAGGAGGGGAAGAAGGAAATGAGGTTAGAAGTAGTTAGTGTGTTAGAGGTGTTAGGAGAATAAGTCCTCTTTGAAGAGCTCTGTCTTCAGGAGTTTATTAAAGATAGTGAGAGATTCTCCTGATCTGGTAGTGGAAGGTAGTTTGTTCCACCATTGGGGAACTCTGTATGAGAACAGTCTGGATTGCTTTGTGTGAATGTTTGTTTGGTAAAGCGAGGCGACGTTCATTGGAGGAGCGCAGCGGCCGGGAGGTAACGTAAGCCTTCAGGAGTGATCAGTGCAGGTAGGAAGGAGCTGTTCTGTCATCACCTTGTAGGCGATTGTAAGAGCTCTGTAATCAACTGGTAGCCAATGGAGCTCAATGAGCAGTGGGGTGACATGTGCACGTTTTGGCTGGTTGAAGACCAGACGTGCTGCTGCATTCTGAATCATCTGGAGTAGTTTTACTACACAGGCCGGGAGGCCAATTAGCAGGGCATTGCAGTAGTCGAGGCATGAGATGACGACTGCTTGTCGAGTAACGTAGAGGGAGGTATATTGAAGAGCAAAGTTAAGGGATAGAGTGAGGTAGAAGGAGGTAGACTGAGGTAGAGTGAGGTACAGAGAGGGAAAGAGGGGGTAGAGTGAGATGGAATGAGGTAGAGGGATCTAGAGAGAGGTAGAACAGGTAAGAAAAAGAAAGTGGGGCAGAAGGCGATAAAGTGAGGTGAGTCAGGTATTATGAATGTTGCTATAAACACATAGTAAGAGCTTCAGTAATATTGTAAATAACAGTGAATTAAATCGCACTACTCAAGTGCAGCAACAGAGGGAGTTATAAAGCTGGAGGCAGAGCGAGGTAAAGCAAGGTAAAGTGAGGTAGAGGTCCACAGTGCCTTCAAGAATGCCACCAAGGCAAGAGCTAAAAAAAACTTTCAAATAGCTGTAATAAATTTATATTAAATGCTAATTTATTGCGTTTTACATCGATAGCAAGATATCCAACAGCATTGTCGCACATCACAATTTCTGACCACATTGTGCACTTCTAGTGTGCGTGAAAAAAAGACAGGAAGAGAGTGTGTGTTTGTGTGAGGTAGAGAGAGAAGAAGAGAGTCATTGACTCCACATTAGAGGCCTACAGGGATCAGTAAGTCACACAGAAATCCATTAACGGAGCCGCTGAGAGGATCTTTTCATGGTTATTAGCGAGGGGAGCGCTCTCTCCGGCTGCGAAACGAAGCGAACGCGTGTTTAGTGTGACTGTCGTTATGGGTTGTGGCTCCTTTGAGAGACACCACTCACTCAGCGAGCGAGAGGGAAAGACACACACACACTCGAGGGTGGTCTGATGTGTGCCTGTAACAGGCTTTGCATGGTCACCTCCTCCTTGTTCAGCCCCCCGGGTGTATATGCAGATTGGATGGAAGTGTTCTAATCCAACTCAGACGTTCAATAAATAACCCCTCGCAGCTCTGCAGCCTCTCTACCGCACTCTACAGCCCCGCAATCTCCGATTTAACCCCTCAGTGCTCTATCAGCACCACTGGAGGTAAAGAGAGAAAGAGAGAGAATGTAAACACTGTGTTTATCTACAGGTATGTACAGGAATGTACCCAACGCTTCCCTCAGGCAAGCTTCAGATTTACATTGAAAAACATCTTAGAATTGAAAACAGCATTTTCCTCGGAATAGTCGAGAGATAAGAGATGGAACATGGACTGTGCAGCTCAAACATTTAAACATGGTTTAAAAAATGTTGACCAGAAAAAAAAAACTTCAGTGGAAAACACTCCGATTCCAAAACCCTCCAACTGTTACATCACAGTCTTGACACTTTGGATTTACACCAACATAATTGGCAATTTTAAACCCTGCCCACTAGAAACAGCTCTAGTCTAGTTCTACTTGGAGAAGTGTAAAGCATGACTCACGAACGTATCTCACTATACGTTATCACAATACGCTGCCTGCAATAGCAATGATGTTACGATGCTGTGATTCTTCGATGCTCGATATATCGCAGGACATTTCTCTACAATACTTCACAGCATCTGTTGTGTTGCTGAAGAGGATTAAATGCGAGGATAAATAAGTACTCCAAATAGCAGGAATCATGGATTTACCTTGTGGAGTAATGTAGCAGTAACTTTAGTCAAAAGTCAAATTGGGGTTCAATAAAAATATCCATATGTGACGCCACATATCAATAATGTATTTTAAACATAAAATAATACTATATATTGTGATAGTTGTCCAAACCCTTCAGTTTCTGCCAATACCAAAATCAATCATATATTAATCTTTTTCCTGTTTTCAAGCAAAGCTGTGGCACTACAGATTACTTCAGTTCAATTCTGTTCAGTACACTTTAGTTAAACTCAGTGTACAAAACAATTCAGTTCCGTACTATCTAACTACCTACCTACTGACATACCTACCTACCTACTGACCTATCAACCTTCCTACCTACTGACCTACCTACCAACCTACCTGTTCATCTACCTAACTACCTACCTATCTGTTTATGCTACCTACCTACCTACTGACGTACCTACCTACCTACCTACCTACTGACCTACCTAGCTACCTACCTACCTACTGATGTACCTACCTACCTACCTACTGACCTACCTACCTACTGACCTACCTAGCTACCTACCTACCTACTGACCTACCTACCTAGCTACCTACCTACTGACCTACCTAGCTACCTACCTACCTACCTACCTACCTACCTACTGACCTACCTAGCTACCTACCTACTGACCGACCTAGCTACCTACTTACCTACCTACTGACCTACCTAGCTAGCTACCTACCAACCTACCTACTGACCTACCTACCTAGCTACCTACCTACTGACCTACCTAGCTACCTACCTACCTACCTACCTACCTACCTACTGACCTACCTAGCTACCTACCTACTGACCGACCTAGCTACCTACTTACCTACCTACTGACCTACCTAGCTAGCTACCTACCAACCTACCTACTGACCTACCTAGCTACCTACCTACCTACTGACCTACCTAGCTACCTACCTACCTACTGACCTACCTACCTACTGACCTACCTAGCTACCTACTGACCTACCTACTGACCTACCTAGCTACCTACCTACCTACTGACCTACCTACCTAGCTACCTACCTACTGACCTACCTAGCTACCTACCTACTGACCTACCTAGCTACCTACCTACCTACTGACCTACCTAGCTACCTACCTACCTACTGACCTACCTACCTAGCTACCTACCTACTGACCTACCTAGCTACCTACCTACCTACTGACATACCTACCTACCTACCTACCTACTGACCTACCTAGCTACCTACCTACCTACTGACCTACCTAACTAGCTACCTACCTACTGACCTACCTAGCTACCTACCTACCTACTGACATACCTACCTACCTACCTACCTACTGACCTACCTAGCTACCTACGTACTGACCGACCTAGCTACCTACCTACCTACCTACTGACCTTCCTAGCTACCTACCTACTGACCAACGTAGCTACCTACCTACCTACTGACCTACCTAGCTACCTACCTACTGACCAACCTACCTACCTACCTACTGACCTACCTAGCTACCTACCTACTGACCTACCTGCCTATTTTTCCTGTCTACCGACCTACCTACCAACCTGTCTACCTACCTACCTACCTACCTATCTATCCTACCTCCCTACCTATCTTTCCTACCCACCAATGTATTTATCCTACCTTCCCACCTACTTACCTACTGACCTACCTACTGACTTATTCTACAGACCTAGCAACCTACCTACCTACCTACCTACATACTGATGTATCTACCTTACTACTGACCTAACTATATACCTACCTACTGTACCTACTTCATTTCAGTTCAGTGCACTGCAGATCAGTTTTGTTCAGTGCACTTCTGTTCACTTTAGTTCAGTTCAATCCATTGCACAACAGTTTCGATAAATCCAATTAAATTATGTTCAGTTCACTACAAATTATATCAGTTTAGTTGAGTTGAATGCACTTCAGTTGAATTGAGTTCAGGTCGTGACAGCTTTATTAGCGGGGTTCGTTCCAGTACATTAATGCGATTGGAGTGAGTGATAACCCTTCTGTAAGTGTTTGTAGTGGAATGTTTTCAATAAGAGAACTAGCAGAGGTGGCGCCAATAACAACAACAATAATAACATCATCAGTTATAGTCTCTCTCTCTTTCTCTCTCTCTCTCTCTCTCTCTCTCTGCTGCGTATAGTCTATAATGGTCTGTAATGGTAGCCTGTGGCCTGGGTAAGAACCACACATCCTCTGCCACTTCAGTGATCGCATCACTGAAAACCCCTGAATTTGAGTGTGTATGTGTGTATGCGTGTGTGTGTGTGTGTGTGTGTGTAATTGAAGGAACGGTGTGGTTTCTGATGGGTCTGTTGGAGTGCAGACCGGTAGTGTGTGTGGTTGACGGTGAGGAGTGTGTGATATTCAGAGACGTCGGGGTGTGTTCCCCTCGCTGTGGGCTGCGGGGTGCGGGATTGGTGAGGATGTTTGGAATTTTTGGGCTAACACAGGCATGCGCTAATGCTATAGCGAGTCCTGGGTTTCACAGGGTTTAGAGCATGTTTTTGAAGCTGTTAGGGAATTGCAAGCTGTATTGATTGATTTGAAATGTTAAAATTGATTTTAACATCAGTATTCAGTATTAGTATTCAGTAACCTATAGTGGTTATAAATCCCAAAAAAATTCAGTAATCATGTACTGTTGTAATCAGCTGGTTACATGCAGTAGCATTTTGTACTAGCACTTTGTATTTTATATGGACCTAAGCAAGAATTGGACGGCTGACTTTTGACTGTTGTCAGGTTTTAATCAATCAGTGGCGCACCTGTATTTCCCGCCACCAAGATAGAAACACGCCAGAAATGTACCTGAACACACCCCACTATACCATGCACAAGACGTGGAAATAGACTGTTGATGATGTTTAAGATGCATGGTGTGCATGGTGTACGATAAGACCTATAGAGTACATCACATCCATTTAGGCCCAGTCCCATTTCAACCCTTTGGCCCTGTCCCATTTCTTGTTAGGTTGGAGGGGTAGGGAACAGAAATAGGGCTTATGAGCCCTCTCAAACGGGGATTTTTAAGATGCACACTTCTAACCCAGGGTTATGAGAATCACTGGTAAGATGGTGCAGAACAAGCAACCAAATAAAACGACAAATGTAAAAGTATTTCCTCGTTAAAAGTGATGATTAGCACTATATCACCATAGTTGAAGGTGTAGGTTTAATGTTTTATGGCCGAATTATAACAAGCATAAAAAAGATCGCTAGTGATTTGTCTCAGTAGCTAGCTAGCTGTCTATATTTTCTCTTCCACCTTAAATGGCACAACAGATGGCAGGGGCTGCAGCATTTAAGGTGGAATGGAAAAATAAGATAAAATAAAAGCTAATCAAAGCTAATTTCAGCTTCCCAACACAGATGATTAAGAAATTAAGGAATGGGCAATAATGAACAATAACAAATAATCTTCCACCTTTCTGAAGACATACAATAAAATACGCCCTAAAGTTAACTAGTTAACCAGCAGCTAACTGGTTCCAAGGGGAAGGATTACACTTGAAAAGAAGGGGTAGGGCTAAGGGGTGAAATGGGATTGGGCCTTAATACAGTTTATTCAGATTTGCTTAGTTGTGGTTGCTATAATATTCCAAGTGGTTGCTACAATGTTGCCGTGGTGTCGCTCTGTGGGTGATATGGTGTTGCTGTGATGTGATATTGCATGTGCTTGTTATATAGTGTTGCTATGTGTTGCCAATGATGCCATAGAATGTAATTTACATATTAGGCGGCAAAACAACTGATAAACCAGCAACCGAGAGTCATGGGCACCATCGCTGCTAATGGAATCGCTTTGGTTCCAGGTACCACAATACACCTTTAGAGGTCTTGTGGAGGCTATGGATCAACAGGTCAGAGGTGTTATGATGGGGATACAGGATGTACACTATATCAGGCAGGTGGTTTTAATGTTGCGGCTGATTGGTATCATTTCATGAGTTGTGTTCAGTGAACTGAAGGTGCAGGTTTACTCCTGTTAGAGAAAAAACACTACAATTACGGGCCTGTAACACATGAGTGCTCTCTAATGGAGCTGAAGCATTC